>NC_054480.1:69500068-69780068 GCF_017639515.1 Carcharodon carcharias | reverse complement strand
TGTAACACCTGGTGTCGATCTGCTCAGCGCCAGGAAGAGTCTGTACTCAGAGTGCACTAGTTTGTTGGCTGTGTTTTGGTTGCTCACATTGGTGAGCTGGTATTGGTAGGAGTTTGCATCTGCATGAAGTGATGTCACGCACTGCCTGCAGCTCGGGGAGCCATTCTGGGTTCCCTCCGCCACTTCTCACTGAGGCACCTGCAGGACTACTCCCTCTCCAATCACAACTAGAACTTTTATTTCATTCAGACATGGCAGCTTTCTCTTCTGGGCTTCAGTTGGTTAATTTGCTCGAGCGTTTTCCTCATTCCAAAAACTTCAAGTTATTAAAAGCGAAGTACTGCAGGTGCTGGAGATCTGATATAAAAACAGAAAGATCTGGAAAAACTCAGTCTGCCCGGCAGTGCCTGTGGAGAGAGAAACAGCGTTAACACTTCGTGTCCATATGAGTCGACTTCGGAACTACAGAGAGGTGAAGCATTTTATGCTGTTGCAAAAGGTGGGGGAGGTTATTCAAGTTGCTGGGAACACCAAAAGGGCATCAGACTCCAGTAACCATTAACTTCTCCAGCTTTAATAACTTGAAATAAGCCACTTCGAATGAACAGCTCCACACCTTCCATATGTCTACGGCATCTTTGAAGCTATCACAGGAAGTCCACCCTCCACAGATGTGGCATTACCTCATTCAGCTTTTTGTGGGTATTAATGAAAAGATTTGCAACATAAGTACAGGATGAATACCATTAAATTAGTCATCAAACATTCACTCTCCCCATCACCAGCACACAGTGTGTACCATATACAAGATGCACTACAGCAACTTGGGCTCCTTTGACAGCACCACCCAAACTTACCACTTCCACCACTTGGACAAGAGGAGCAGAGGCATGGGAACATTACCACCTGCAAGTTTCCTCCAAGTCAGCCTCAATGCAACTATATCGCCGTTCCTTCACTATCAATGGGTCAAAATCCCTCCCTAACTAGACTGTGGGTGTGCTTACACCACATGATTCAGGAAGGTGGCTCATCACCACTTTCTCAAGGGCAATTAGGGATGGGCAATAAATTCTGGTCTAGCCAGCAACACCCATGACTGAATTAAAAAAACGGAGGTATTTATGAGCCAGGTGCCAATGTAGGCCAATGAGTGCCAGGGTGATGTGTGAATAGGACTTTGTGTGAGTTTGGATAAGGGCAGCAGAGTTATTATGATCTGAACTTTATGGAAGGTGGAAGAAGGGAAGCTGGCCAGGATAGCATGGAAGAGTTGACTCTGGAGTTTACAAAAGCAGGTTTCATCAGCAGATAAGTTGAGGCACAAGCAGAGTGGATGATGTTATTGTGGTAGAGTTAGGCAGTCTTCATGGTGGGTCTGAAGCTCAACTTTTGATCAAATAAGACACCAGAATCTTGAATAGTCTGCTTTTTTAAAATCCTTCACAGGATGTGGGCATTGCTGGCTGGGCCAGCATTTATTGCCCATCCCTAATTGCCCTTGAGAAGGTGGTGGTAAGCTGCCTTCTTGAACCACTGCAGTCCATGTGGTGTAAGTACATCCACAGTGCTGTTAGGAAGGGAGTTCCAGAATTTTGACCCAGCGACAGTGAAGGAATGGCGATATATTTCCAAGTCAGGATGGTGAGTGGTTTGGAGGGGAATTTCCAGGTGGTGGTGTTCCCAAGTGTCTGCTGCCCTTGTCCTTCTAGATGGTAGTGGCCATAGGATTGGAAGTTGCTGTTTAAGAAGGCTTTGTGAGTTCTTGCAGTGCATCTTGTAGATGGTACATATTGCTGCTGCTGTGTGTCGGTGGTGGAGGCAGTGAATGTTTTTGGATGGGGTGCCAATCTAGTGGGCTGCTTTGTTCTGAATGGTGTCAAACTTCTTATTGTGGGAGCTGCACTCATCCAGGTAAGTGGGGGGTATTCCATCACACTCCTGACTTGTGAGTTATTCACCACAGGATTCCTAACCTCTGACCTGGTCTTGTAGCTACAATATTTATATGATTTGTCCAGTTCAGTTTCTGGTCAATGATAACCTCTAGGATGTTGGCAGTGGGAGATTCAGCGATGGTAATGCCATTAAATGTCAAGGGGCGATGGTTAGATTCTCTCTTGCTGGAGATGGTCATTGGTCATTGCCTGGCACTTGTGTGGCATGAATGTTACTTGCCACTTGTCAGCCCAAGACTGGATATTGTCCAGGTCTTGCTGCATTTGGACATGGACTGCTTCAGTATCTGAGGAGTCGCGAATGGTACTGAACTTTGTGCACTCATCAGCGAACATCCCCACTTCTGACCTTATGATGGAAGGAAGGTCATTTTTGAAGCAACCGAAGATGGCTGGGCCAAGGACACTACCCTGAGGAACTCCTGCAGTGATGTCCTGGAACTGAGATTATCGACATCCAACAACCACAGCCATCAGAAAACAATGTCAGTTATAGATTAGTTGATTAGCTTTGCCTCTGAGATAGAGTGTTGTGGGTTCCATCCAACGCCAGAAACTTAAGCCCAAAATTGAGCCTGATGCTCTAAGAGGGGAGGGTGTGCTGCACTGTGGGAGTTGCCATCTTTCAGAAGAGTCATTAAATGTAGGCCCTATCTGCTCCATGTGAAAGATCCTATGGTGATATTCTAAGAGAAACAGGGATAGTCTCCCTGGTGTCCTGCTGAATGTGTATCCTTTAACCAACATTCAAGAAAAAATGCTTTATATGGCCCGGGGTTGTGAAGGTTGCTATACAAATGTAAGTTATTTCATTTAGAAGGAGA
The DNA here is from genome assembly GCF_017639515.1 of Carcharodon carcharias. Lineage (NCBI taxonomy): Eukaryota > Metazoa > Chordata > Chondrichthyes > Lamniformes > Lamnidae > Carcharodon > Carcharodon carcharias. Next base: position 69,777,286 of record NC_054480.1, on the reverse strand, counting down.
ATGTAAATCTGTGGGGAGGGAATGGTATTTATTGCAGGGAATGTGGACATTGGTTTTGGCCTTCCCAATGGTTAATAAGTATAAGTTAGACATGCTGTTAGTTAAGTTTGCAGTGCGCCTGTCCAAGAGAAGGTGGAGGATCTTCAAATTGCTGGAAAACTGGGCACCCACCTGCTTGCTGAACACACCTGGGAAAAAGAGGCCCAGATGTTTGATCCCAGGTTGGGAGCACAGAGTCGGGACATTTCCTGGTTCCGCAAACCCGACCCGGGGAAAAGAGACCCTGGCAATTGGATTTTCATTGTTGGGGGTGGTGGGTGGGTGTGGGTTTGATTAGAAGTCGGCCCTGTTGTCCCCAGAATGAGTGCGGAGGCTGCCAGGAGGGGAGGTGGATTAGGTGGAAGGCCTGCCCCTGGGCACTGGCAATTTTCTGAAGTTATGAAAAAATGAATAAAATAAAAACAGCTCTCCAGATCTCACCCCCTCACACATCCTCACCCCCCACACAATCCCTATGCCATCTCATGCCTGCCACCCACCCCCATGTCCCTTTATACTTCCCTTGCCAACCCATGCCACCTTCAGGAGCCATGCTGACATAAAATAAAATGATGTGTCATTTGATGGCATTACTATTTTGAAAAAACCACTCTCATTGTAAAAAAAAAGATTCAATGCATGAAATTCCTTTAATTCTTATGAAAACAAACAAACATTTCACTGCGTACTTAATATCTTATGAAAACAAATCTTTCTATTCTATAACCATTTGGAGCTGTCAATGAAAATTCTCACTTAACAGGCATCCCACCGTGATAATGTTAGGTTGTAAAACCAGTCATTAAGCACAACTCCTGTAATTATAACCCTTAGGCTTATGTTAACAGACAGAATGAAATAGCAAGCATTGATCTTTATTAAATGCCATTTATAATATATATATTTTAATTTAAAGCCCAGCAGGGTTTAATCCCTTGACAGTTTTGACAGTTTCAATGAGCTTTGATAGTTCCAATGAGTTTTGGTAGTTCTTTGACAGCTTGACAGTCCTTTGACAGCTTTAATAGTTCCAATGAGTATTTGCACTGTTTATACACAATCATGTCAACATTTAACAATCCCAAAGGGTGCCTTACCTGTCCCAAAGGAGACCTGGTCCATCCCAAAGGTGCCCTGAGACCATATCCAAAGGGGTACCTTATCTTTCCAAAAGGGTACCTTGGCTATCCAAACAAATCCACAAGGTTCAGACTTGCTCTTGTCTGGTTTAATCTGTATACTTCGGGTTTCAGACAGCTACCTCACCAAAATCACACCATGGATGTGCAAGTTAGTACTCGCCACATTCCCCCTCTGCAAAAACGTTCGGGGGCAGGACTTCAAGACTTGGGCCTCTGCCAGTATTTTTGTGCAGATGGAGGATCTCTCTGTCTGCTTAAAAATTCAGGCCAGAGGGCTCTGCTCACAAAGGAAAATACTATGGTTTGGCTTTACTCTGTGTCTGCCTGCTCCCCAAAATACAAGCACTTGACATAGACATTGACTGCAGAATTGGGAAATGTTTTCTTAGAGTCATAGATTCAAAGAGTTATACAGCTCAGAAACAGTCCCTTTGGCCCATTGTGTCCGCGCCAGCCATCAATCATCTATCTATTCAAATCCCATTTTCTAGCACTTGGCCCATAGACCTGTATGCTTTGGCATTTCAAATGCTCTTCTGAATACTGCTTAAATGTTGTGAGGGTTCCTGCGTCTACCACTCCATCAGGTGGTAGATTCCTCAAATCCCCTCTAAACCTCCTGCACTTTACCTTACCTCTATGCCCCCTGGTTATTGACACCTCTGCTAAGGGGCAAAGTTTCTTCCTATCTACCCTATCTATGCCCCTCATAATTTGTACAACTCTGTCAGGTCACCCCCTTAGCCTTCTCTGCTCTAAGGAAAACAACTCTAGCCTATCCAGTCTCTCTTCATAGCTGAAATGCTCCAGCCCAGGCAACATTCTGGTGAATCTCCTCTGCACCCTCTCCAGTGCAATCACACCCTTCCTATAGTATGGCGACCAGAACTGCACACAGTACTCCAGCTGTGTCCTAACTAATATTTTATACAGATCCAACACAGTCTCCCTACTCTTATATTCTATGCCCCGGCTAACAAAGGCAAGTATCCCATATGTCTCCTTAACCACCGTATCTACCTGTGCTGCTGCCTTCAGGGATCTATGGACATGTACATCAAGGTCCCTCTGATTCTCCGTGCTTCTTGGGTTCCTACCGTTCATTGTGTATTCCCTTGCAGTGTTAGTCCTCCCAAAATTCATCACCTCACACTTCTCAGGATTAAATTCCATTTGCCGCTGCTCTGCCCATCTTACCAGCCCATCTATATCGTCCTGTAATCTAAGGGTTTCCTCCTCTATTTACGACACCACCAATTTTAATTTCATCTGCAAACTTTCTGATCATACTGCCTATATTCACGTCTAAGTCATTACCGTACACTACAAACAACAAAGGTCCCAGCACCGATCCCTGCAGTACACCACTCATCACAGGCTTCCAATTGCAAAAACAACCTTTGACCATCATCCTCTGCCTCCTGCCACTAAGCCAATTTTGGATCTAATTTGCCAAATTGCCCTGGATCCCTTGGGCTTTTACCTTCTTGACCATTCTCCCATGCGGGACCTTGTCAAAAGCCTTATTGAAGTCCATGTAAACTACATCAACTACACTACCCTCATCTACTACAACTAGTCACCTCCTTGAAAAATTCAATCAAATTTGTTAGACGTGATCTCCCCCTGACAAACCCATGCTGAGTATCCCTGATTAACCCCTGCCCGTCCAAGTGGAGATTAACCCTGTCCCTCTTGTAAAATGTGGTTGCATTGTGTCCATATTATTGGTTCCGGTTCCAAAACGTACTCCGAAATGCATACTAACACTTTTGGTGCTGGCTGCTCTGTGTGCCCTTTTGGTGAGGTTGTTAGCTTTGGGGCAAAGACCATGTTCTGGAAGTTTGCAGATCAGGCAGGTTGTAATGTCAGCCAGCATGTAACACTGATTTGACACTGGTGGTTTCATTTCTGACCTCAACACTCCAGCTAACACGGGCTCCTAACCTTGCACAACTGAACATGCATTCAGCAACAGGAAGGATCTCCCACCAATGCTATTGAAAGGGACCATCAATAATTTTCAGTTTAATTGCTGATTGATTTCTGCTGGCTGTTGTGGAGTTTGTAGAGGAGGAACATGTGCATTGCATGCTGGGTGGATGAACATGGCGCCACCGCAAAGCAGCTCACGGAAGGTGGAAGGTCACTGTTGAGGGTTAGCCTTGGGGCATGAGTGTTTTGGCCATGGGCTGCAATGGATGGTCATCGAGGGATTGGAGAGGAAGGTCCAGCTGTGAGTGGCAGAGGGAGAGGTACAGGTGGGGGTGGGGATTGGGAGAGGAGGGTCTACGTTTGACCAGGAGACGGAGGTATACTGGGGGGTGGGGGTGAGTTTGGGAGGGGGGGAAACGATGGTGTCAGGGGGAGTGAGGTTGGGAGGGGGCAATGATGGTGTTGGTGGGGGTGTGGTTGAGAGGGGGGAGGGAGTATGGGGGGACAGGGATGTAACGGGGAGAATATGACAAGGGGGAGGTAGGGCCTAAGAGGGGGGAAGGTGTAAGGGAAGGAGTTCAGAGGGAGAATGAGTTCAGTGGGGGGAAAGATGTCAGGGGAAGAAGGTGTTCAGAGGAGGGAAAGAGTTCGGGGGAGGAAGGAGTTTGAAGGAGGGAAGGAGTAAGGGTGGAAGGAGAGAGGGGGGAGATGTCCAGGTGAACGTGCAAGGGAGAGGTCTGTGGAGTTGATGACTGCCTCCTGGAAAACAAAATGAGGGTGGATGTGGTGGGAGGGAATGGTAAGTATGAAAGAAGGCAAGTTGAGTAATAGGGTTGGAGGGTGAGGGTGAAACAGAAGCAGGGATGGCAAGGGAGGTTGGTGGGGACTCGGAGGCAAACATGGCCCCTGGGGGCAGGGGGGGTGTTGGTGGTGGTAGGGGGGTGGGTGGGAAGGAGGAGGTCGGGGAGATCAATGTGGATGGGGTGGGATTCTCAAGAAGGTAGGGAATGTGCACGTTCACCTGGACATTCTGGAAAGAAAAGGGTTCTGGCTGGTAAGTGATGGTGGGGAGGTGGAAGGTGATGCTGGGGGGTCAACAGTGATGGGGGAAAGGACATGGGTGACTGGGGGAAAGGGAAACGACAGGAGATTTGAAGACATACTTCACCAGTACCATCTTGCGAAATCAAAAGTGAGCGGAGCCTCGTGTTGGACAGACACAGCTGCTGAATGGGGGAGGACTCATGAAGCCTGTCAATGAAGCTGAAAGAAACCATTACACATTATTCAGTGAAAGTGAATATATTTTCAATTTTAAAGTGACAAAATGTGTTCACCTGTGCAACCACTTGTGATCAGAAATTCTTCACTTTTCTAGGCTTACCACTTCTTCTAGGTGCTGCCCTGACATCCGTAGCAGGGGTGGAGACAGCCAGTGCAATAGTTGACCCTGTTGCCTCTGATGACTTTGGCATGAGTCCTCTGGAGGGTCTTCTGTGTCCTCCTGTGGGGCAACTGCTCCCTCTGCGGTGACAGAGGATGAGGTTGAGGGGGGTCACAGCCAAAGGGGGCTTGGAGGAAGAGGACAGCCTCTGAGATTCCTGAGTGGATGACCCAGGGGTGTCCAACTGCTGCTCCTCCTCCCTTCGGGTGCCCAAGGGCCCTGGCCTGACTCCTTGAGGGCAAGGAGCATCTGGGGGGATGTTGAGATGCCTCGTTTCCCTCTTGTGTTGTCACTGCAGGAACTCACCCTGGCTTCCACAATGCAGTGCAGACCTGTGCACATCTCCGCATTCTGCTGGACCAGGGTCTCCATGGCATCTGCCATCCTCCCCATGGAGACCTCCATGCGGACACATGTGGGCACCACTTCATCAGTGAGTAGATGGATGCACTCCTCCTGGACACTCTGTTGAGGGATTCCAACGGCTCTGCACGGTGTTCCCCATGCCTTCTGCTGATTCTCCAGGATGAATTGGAAGGCCGAATCCAGAGGCTCACCATCTGACTCGGCCCTCACAGTCGCCTCTTCCCCAATAGTCCTTTGAGTATGTTCACAAATTATGCAGTCTCGGGAAACTGGCAGCCGGCCTCTGATCGGTCCGCCACGCTGTTATCTCGCCGCTTCCTCATGCCATATTTAAACAGCAGCCGTGTGCGCACTTCTCAATGCTTGCAGCCCAGGGCTGCTCCAGTGAAGACATGGCCCTAAAAGTCTAGAAGAATGCAACCTCTTGATTCAATGACGCATCCCTGGGATGTCTTCTGGATGCCATGGAGACCCGCCGCAATGTCCTCTAACCCTGCTCTGGCCACTGAAGGCCCATCAGTCTCACCGCTCCGGCTTGGGAGACAGTGGCAGAGGTGATCAGTGCCAACCCTGCACACAAGAGGTCGGCCATCCAGTGCTGAAAATGGATGAATGATCTCATCCATGCTGCCAGGGTAAGGAAACCATCTTGTCTCTCTAAACTCACACACTCAAGCCCATCACACATTCACTGGCATCTCACTCACTGCCAGCTCAAGGGACGTCACCACTCATTCTCTCACACACACCCTCACATCTCCATCTGGCCTTATCTCCTCTGGAGATCGCCTCCTCACCCAGTCCATGGCATCACTCAGTACACAGGCACGCCTGGCATCCTTCTCATTTGGCCTGGCATGCACCTTGCTCACACTCTTTGCATCTGTCCTTATGCAGGATAAGATAGCGCACAATCAACAGGAGAGGTTCCAGATCGGGGGGTGGAGTGCCGGACATCAAGGTCCTCACTCCATCCGAGAGTCGCGCATTGGGGCTGGCTGGAGAGGACACGGACTGTTCCAGCGGCGACGAAGAAGCCGGCAACGAACACCTATGTGAGGATTCTGCACCACATCATCCCTCTCTCAACACACTCTGTGTCCACTGTTCTGTGTTCAACAGGGCTGCCAAGCACTAATAATATCCACCTTCTGTCATAGGCACATCTGCCACGTTGCCCTCAGGCAATATTGAGCCCGACCCCAGTGCTGAGAGCACCTTGGATGAGGACCCTGAAGGCAGCATCGTTGAAGACCTGTCACAGCGCTCACCCACACCCTCCACCAGCGCAGTGACACACACATCGGTGGGACCTAGATGTAGAGCAGGCTCGGGATCACAATCTGATGAGCACAGCACACAATCTGTTCCACACAGGCAGAGGCAGGGACATCCTTGGTTACAGGTACTCGGACTGTTGGAGGCATGGAGTCTACTGAGTCCCAGTCAGATGATGAGCCTCTGGACTCGGTCCTCAATCAGTTGTTGGAGCTGCAAAGACAATCATGGGAACATCAGGAAGGGATGTCTGGTGCAGATTGCAAGGGATGATAACCTTCAGTCCGAAGTGATAGTTCTGGCATGCCGATGCACCGAGGTCAACACTTGCAGTATGGCAGCTGCCATGGAGACCTTGGTCCAGGACATTGCTCTTGCACTGCTGCCCGGGCTGAACTCCATCATTGACACCATAGTTGGCCTCCAACAGTGTCAACGCGAGAGGGGTGCAGGTAGCTTGATCTCACTCCAGCTTCTCCTTCTCCTCACAAAGTTAGCCAGGGGCCATTGGGCAGCAATAGGGAGGAGGACCAGCAGCTTGATTCCCCTTGGCCATCAACCCAAGTGACTCTGGGAATGTCCGGACGATCCGAATCCCCTCATTCTGTGAGCCCCACAGCTCCAGCTCCACAGGCCGAGGAGGGTGCACCTAGCCCACAGCAGGACCCCGAAAGCAGGCCGGGGCCCACTTGGTCTCGGCTGACCAGAGGACGTCCGCCAAGGTCATCACAGGCAGGGTGTCGCAGTCAACAGGCTGCCTCCACCTCCACTGTGGATGTCGGAGAAGCACCAATATGTAGCGGCAGGGTTAGGAAGGTTAAGAAAATGTAGTTGCACAGTCTGGACATGGGTGGTAATCAACTGTACATAATATTCATTAATGTGAATAAACTCCCAAGAATGTCTCCTTGCCTATGGCTCCTTGTTCTGATGGGCAGTGTTTGTGTCACTCAGATAGGAAATCTTGGTTCCTGCACAAGATAGAGGCAGGTATCTCAGTCCAGGGCCTCTTCCCTGTGCAGTGTGTAACCTTCAGACCAAAGTGATGGTCCGCTTCACACTCTCTGGAAACATTGGTGATTCCTGTACAAAAACAGAATTACCTGGAAAAACTCAGCAGGTCTGGCAGCATCGGCGGAGAAGAAAAGAGTTGACGTTTAGAGTCCTCATGACCCTTCCACAGAACTTGAGTTCGAGTCCAAGAAAGAGTTGAAATATAAGCTGGTTTAAGGTGTGTGGGGAGGGCGGAGAGAGAGAGAGAGAAGTGGAGGGGAAGTGTAGTTGTAGGGACAAACAAGCAGTGATAGAAGCAGATCATCAAAAGATGTCAACAACAATAGAACAAAAGAACACATAGGTGTTAAAGTTGGTGATATTATCTAAACGAATGTGCTAATTAAGAATGGATGGTAGGGCACTCAAGGTATAGCTCTAGTGGGGGTGGGGAGAGCATAAAAGATTTTAAAAAATTTAAAAATAATGGAAATAGGTGGGAAAAGAAAAATCTATATAATTTATTGGAAAAAAAAGGAAGGGGGAAACAGAAAGGGGGTGGGGATGGGGGAGGGAGCTCAAGACCTAAAGTTGTTGAATTCAATATTCAGTCCGGAAGGCTGTAAAGTGCCTAGTCGGAAGATGAGGTGTTGTTCCTCCAGTTTGCGTTGGGCTTCACTGGAACAATGCAGCAAGCCAAGGACAGACATGTGGGCAAGAGAGCAGGGTGGAGTGTTAAAATGGCAAGCGACTCCCCCTTCCTTTTTTTTCCAATAAATTATATAGATTTTTCTTTTCCTACCTATTTCCATTATTTTTAAATATTTTAAAATCTTTTATGCTCTCCCCACCCCCACTAGAGCTATACCTTGAGTGCCCTACCATCCATTCTTAATTAGCACATTCGTTTAGATAACATCACCAACTTTAACACCTATGTGTTCTTTTGTTCTATTGTTGTTGACATTTTTTGATGATCTGCTTCTATCTATCACTGCTTGTTTGTCCCTGCAACCACACCCCCCCCTCCACTTCTCTCTCTCTCTCTCTCCGCCCCCCCCGCCACACACCTTAAACCAGCTTATATTTCAACTCTTTCTTGGACTCGAACTCAAGTTCTGTGGAAGGGTCATGAGGACTCGAAACGTCAACTCTTTTCTTCTCCGCCGATGCTGCCAGACCTGCTGAGTTTTTCCAGGTAATTCTGTTTTTGTTTTGGATTTCCAGCATCCGCAGTTTTTTTGTTTTTATCTCGGAGATTCCTGTGCCTTGATGGGGCTTGTTATTGCTGCCAGAATGTCGTGGGTAGGCATAACCGAGTTCCACCATTCTCTCTGTGTGCTCTCAGCACCTTTGAAGTGGGACTGGCCCCCATCTCTTCAGCATCTGTGACCAGTGACGCTGTGCTCCTGAAGGGGTCAGGTGCTGAAGGCTGACAAAGGATCAGATTAATTTAAAGTTTCACGGCCGCATCTCCACCCAGATGACAGAGCGCAAGCAAACTGCCCTCAGCCAGACAGGAGTCAGCCATTCACAGAATGGCTGTGAAGATCAATGTGAAGATCTATGGAGTGTCCTCACTGCATGTTGTCATCATCCTCCTGGAATTTAGTGACTATTAGGGCCTCCACTGCATTTCCGTAACATGAGTCTGAGTACTGAGGGTACGTACGCTGTCATCAGCCACACAGGAGTCAAACATTCACAGATGCAAGGTGAGGATGTCAGGACTGTCCTCACTGCATCTCATCATCATCCTCTAGGGCCTCCTGAGCGCACCTGCCTCGTCTGGTCAATGCGATGGCCTGATTGCTGGCATCCTCACCTTTGAGGACCTCACCATCATCATTCCCTCTGACATCCTCCCCATCGAAGCATTTGTGCAGCCCTTCCACCTCCTCCTCAGCCGTGTACTCCATCCGTTGCTTCACCAGTTCGTGTAGTGTGCAGCAAGCAATGATAATGCATGATCCCTCTGAGGACTGTATTGCAGTACTCCAAAGGGCCTGTTGAGGCACTGGAATCTCATTTTCAAAATGCCAATCGTTGGCTCCACCAAAGTCCGGGTCACAGCATGAGCCTCATTATAGCGTCGCTCTGCTGCAGCCTGAGGCCACTGCATGGGCATCATCAGCCACGTCCTCTGTGGGTAGCCCTTAGCCCTGAGGAGCCAACCCTGCAGCCTCCGTGGACCCTGGAAGATGTCAGGGATCTCGGATTTTCTAAGGATGTAGGAGCTGTGGACGTTCCCTGGGAATCATGTGGAGACCTGTAGAATGTGTTTGTGGTGGTTACAGCCCTGCTGAACATTCAGTGAGTGGAAGCCCTTGCAGTTGATGTAGTTGACTGCTTGTTGCCACAGAGATCTAAGTACCATGTGGAAAACCTGAGATCTGTGCAAATCCCAGGGCTTTTGCTTCCTGGCTTCCCTGATCCCAGCTGAAATACACAAAGTTCGGTACCTTTGCGAAGATGGTGCCTGTAACCTCCTGGATACACTTGTGTGCGGAGGCTTACGAGACCCACACAGGTCACCTGTGGAGCCCTGGAAGGAACCACTGGTGTAAAAATTTGAGTGCCACGGTCAATTCCACGGCCACTAGCAGTGGATGCCCTCCGTGTCCCTGTTGCGCCAAATCCTGCAGCAGGTGGCAGACGTGACTGATTGGTTCCCTAGACATGCGCAGTCTTCAGCGACACTGGTTCTTGGTCATCTGCAGGAATGACAAGCGCTGTCTATGGACCCTGTGTCTAACGAGGCTATGTGCGACAGATCACTGTGGATCTTCAACTGTGTGCAGCAGGCCCTGCCGCCTCTCCACCTTGAGGGAGGTGCTCATCCCCTTGCCAAGCCAGGTGCCTCCGCCACTCTCTTCTTCTCTGCTCCCTGTAAGCCATGTGGCAAACTACTAAATCATCAGGCTCCAAGGTCTTGATGTCTGTCTCCTGCAGGATCAAAGAGAGAGATGTGTGGGTTAGAATATGTGTCCTAAGGACCTCTCTTAGTTAAGTCCAAAGGCCCCCCTTCAATTATGCAGGAAAGTGCTGACCACCAATATCGGATGGCCAATATCATGGCTGTCTGAAACCAAACTCACCTCCACCCCACTCCACTTGACCAATTGGCAGCAGCTTCAGCCAGTAGATTGCATGCTGTGCTCTCAGCTCAGGCACAGACATTCTCCTAACCCGCACTGCAAGGCTGCGCTGTTAGTTTGAACCATGATGGATACCGGTCCAACCTTAATAAAAACATTGCAAAGGGCTTTGAACACCGCCACCAGTAACTGTGCCATGGCTATCTTTCGCAAGGGGATTCTACAAATTCCCCATTCAGCCAATTGCCCTGCAGCCCCCTATAATGCACATTAATTTGCAGTCTGAGCCCGAGGGGTGAAAGGTTCTGGAGCATTTGGTGGCACTTTCATGCTTTTGCGTTGCTTGAGAAATGCTTCAGAGGCCCGACTCCAGGCATGTCAATGGAGCTGCAGAAGAATTCTCACTTTTTATCAAGCTTTTCCAAGTGCCTGGCCGCTTCCCTTCCCTGCCAAAACTGCCCCTGCCACACCCCAGCATGTACTCGTGTACTTCCTTCAGTCTGTGCTGGCATGCACCACCCTATGCACGCCCCTGGCCTCACCTGCACTGGAGCCCTTGCCCCAGCTGGGAAAAAGTGACTTGCCTGGCCCCATACCACCCCCCCAGAATGTGTGGAGCCTCTTCCTTGATGTCCTATGGGTGAGTGCTGCGCAAGGTTATGTGTGCTCACTCCAGGTTCCCTTTGAATTTCAGGTCGCCAGGTGCACGCGTTTTAAAGGCAGTTGTGAAGCAGGCCATCCTGATGTCACGTCGACATGGGTGATAAGTTTAATGTGGCGAGACAATTTGGTGAGTAGGGCTTATAATGAGATGCTAAAGCATTGAAATTAGGCTCCCGATGTGCAGCAGCAGGAAACATAGTCCAACATTGATGGGTGGAGCAGCCGATTGCAAACTGGTTTCACAACAGTGTAAAACCAATGTCTGGCGTTCTTGCCATATTGTCCACTCACACCCACCATGATACCCTCCACCAACAGAACCAGAAGATTCCGCCCAATCTTTTTCTTCAGTGAATGGTGGTTGAGGGATAAATATTGGACATCTTCCGACTAGGCACTTTACAGCCTTCCGGACTTAACATTGAGTTCAACAACTTCAGATCATGAACTCTCTCCTCCATCCCCACCCCCTTTCCGATCCCCCTTTTTGCAATAATTTATAATTTTTAAAAATATATTTTTTTTCCACCTATTTTTAAATCTATTTTGATCTATCATTTTATCTCCACCTTATAGCCCATTTCGATCCCTTCCCCCCACCCCACCCCCACTAGGACCATCTGTCATTTGTTTGACCTGCTTTCTACCCTTAATATCACTATTAGCACATTCCTTAGATAATATCACCATCGTCAACACCTCTTTGTCCTTTTGCCTATGACATCTTTGGCAAACTCTTCTTTGCCTCTGCTATCTAGCTCTACCTGTCCCACCCCCCCTCAACCAGCTTATACTTCACCTCATTTCTCTATTTCCTTAGTTCTGATGAAGAGTCATATGGACTCGAAACGTCAACTGTATTCCTCTCTGCAGATGCTGTCAGACCTGCTGAGTTTTTCCAGATATTTTTGTTTTTGTTTCAGATTTCCAGCATCTGCAGTATTTTGCTTTTATTATAATATTGGACAGGACATTGGGGAGAATTTCCCTGTTCCACTCTCAATAATGCCACAAGATCATTTATATTCACCTGAGAGGGCAGACAGGGCCTCAATTTAACTTCTCATCTGAAAGACTGCACCTTTGACAGTGTAGCACACTCTCAATACTGTAGTGTCAGCCCAGATTTTGTGAAAGTCCCTGGTTTGGACTTTCAGTCTTCTAAATCCGATGTGAGAACAGAGTCAAGGCTGACATGCTAATGACTCTACTATATCTGAATCTACTGTAACGTGATGGGGACTGATTCATGAGGTGACATAGCTTTCATGAAGCTGAGGCATTATATCAGAATCTACTTGTACAATCTTCCCTCAGTATGATAGAGGAGACCTATCTTTGCAGTTTCTGTTTCACACAAGAAGCTGTCACCAAAACAATGCCAACACCCTCATGCTGACCCAGGGTAAATTCCACTGCAAGGACAGCTCTTTCTGTAGCAGTGAATGGTACCACAGCACTAAACCTTTACTTCCTCCCAAGCCGCCACAGGTGACATCCAGCAGGTCGGCAGCTTATTTGGCCTATCTTGTTTTCCCGCTCTAGTATTTTGCCTCTCTGAGGAAATCCTGTTTGGCATGAGTTACCTTGTAAACATCTGGGAAAATCTTGATGAACCAGATGTTCTTCTTCTGTCTTCAGTTTTTGTATGCTTGTTAAATGTCCCCTTTACAGAGCTCCAATGGCCAAAATGGAGGACTGTGAAAAAATGGCGATCTACATCCAAACATGATGTAAGCTCCTTGAAACCTGTATTGAAAAGGGAGGGGTAGGGGAAGCAGTAACTAGGAGTGTAATCCTGGCTGTGTAATTGGAACAGGTTTCATTGATTCCAGGAGCCTTAATTAATCAAAGGATATCGGGCGGAGAGAAAGAGGAATTCCATTTATTCTAACGCTCTCTGAGGAAAGAGCAATTTAATTGCTAGTCTGATTTATTTATTTCCCTAATTAGATAATCTTGCCCGAAGAATAAATTCCCTCTGTCTTGGAGACATGTTTTCATTCTTTCATAGGATATGGATGTCACTGGCAAAGTCAGCATTTATTGTCCATCCCTAATTGCGCTTGAGAAGGTGGTAGTGAGCTGCCTTCTTGAACCATTGCAGTCCATGTGGTGTACGTGCACACACATTGCTAATAGGGAGAGAGTTGCAGGGAATAGAGATTCCAGAGATGCTCTCACCATGAAAGTTGTCAATTGGCACTGATGGTCTTTCACTGGGGCAAGGTCATGGAGGGGTTTGAAAACAAGAATGAGAATTTTAAAATTGAGACATTGCTTAACCAAGAGGCAACATGTAAATGAATGAAAGTATGCTCTAAGCGATATGTTAATATCCTATTTAGTTGTTTTAATCCAACTTTGCTACATTTCCCTTGAACACTGCAAGGCCAAATCCTTAATTTGTATTCTTGAGTTATTAATTTGCAATTCTCAGTGTGAAATTACTATGACTCTCAACATGCTCTTTTTATCATCACAGAGGAAGGCACTAGAAGTATTGTTAATATTAAAATTGCCTACAGTAATATGGTGTAAATTTATGGAAGGCATTAGGCTTCCACTTTTTATCTAGAGAAATGGTGTCCAGCATTAAATTCCAGTCGCATTGCTCATGTAAGATGGAAATATTCCAGAGACCAGGAATGAGACCTTAATGGGAATACCAGCTCCGAATTTTGTTTATCAGGAAAGTAGGGTAAGGAATATTTAAGTGGACTACCATTCTAAATACTTAAATAATCGATCTGGAATTAGTACCTTGGGAAAATGATTCTTACGCAGGCCGGGGGCTAATCAATAAGTCATGGATGTTGTACTCGCTCACAGTGATTTACTCATTTGACCCAGGGACTGTTATTTCTAGCTCATGAATTGGTTGAAGGATTATCACTCACAGTTGATCTATTATCAGTGATGTAAGTGGATTATAAATTATACCTCACTGGTCTTGATTATGTATTCTGTTTATATCATGTATTAACAATGAATCAAGTAAATAATTGGGTAAATTTAATTGGATGCAGGGGTAAAAAAAAAGATGGATTTAATGGAGTACTATATTCCTTTGTGGTTTAGTTTTCCCGTGTAGCTTGAGGTGGGTTGAGTGCTATGAAATGTGGAATTCTGTTGCAGAACACTGTGGATACTGGGTCAGTTGAGATTTCCAAGGCTGAAACCAATAGATTTTTGTTGTTATCATGGGATATGAAACAAAGGCTGGAAATAAAGTTGAGGTGCAAATCAGCCATGATCTAATTGAATGGCAGGCCAGGCTTGAGGGGCTGAATTCCCTCCTACAGCTCCTAAGTTCCTAACTCCTGCCTCTTATTTCCTCCCCAACTTACAACTCATAAAGGTTGTTGAGTTCTTGTACAGCAAGTCCTGCATTTACATCATCCAATTCTTTGCCAATTTTGGAAAGCTGCTGATGCCTGTTGAACTTTACCTTGGTCTGTGTCTTGATAGCCCTGCACATATTTGTGTGTCTTCAAGCCTTGACTCAGCCAAATTGCACCTAAATTCTCTGATCTAAGAGAGGTAGGGTGCATTTCAATGGGACAGTGCATGCACTCGATACTGGACAGACATCAACTCTACCTATATAGATTTCTTTGTTGTTTAATTTGGAGACTCTTAAACAAGGTGATGCATTTCTGTGCATATCAGACAGTTGCAACAAGACTTGAGAGGCTCACTCAATCCAGGACAAAACAATTCACTTGATTGGCAGCCCATTCACCACCTAAAACATCCATTCCTTCCACATCTGGCACACCGTGGTGTAGTGTATGCTATCTATTGATGCACATTGGTAACTGGCCAAGTATTTTTCAACAGCACCACCATACCCATAATTTCAAGCATCTCAAAGGAGTAGGGCAGAAAGTGCAACAGTACACCTCTACCTGTGGATTCCCCTCTGAGTCACACACCATCCTGACTTGGACATATTCCTAAATGCTGCTGAACTCAAATTCTGGAACTCCTACCCAACAGCACTGTGGGAACACCTTCACCACATGGACTGCAGTAATCCAGGAAGAAGACTCATCCTCACCTTTCCAATGGCAGCGAGGAATAGGCAATAAACTCCAGTCTTGCCAATGATGCTGACATCTCAAGCGCGAATTGAATAAAAAGTCTGTTGACCAGAACCCACCACCCATCTTCATGACTTCTCAAACTAAAATTGCCAATTTACACTGAAGTACCCCATCAGTAATCTGAGACCACCTACACTGGCTTTAGACCCTTACTGGTGGCTGAGAGAGAAGACCTTATGGCATCAATCTGATCCCATGGCCAGTAATGAAAAAGCATTGTGCTAAGCCCTTGCAATAGCAGCACAAACTAGCTTTGTTCTTATTAATTATGATGACCATATCGGTAAGGTTTGACAAAACAAAGCCTTGATTCTAAAGGGCTTATTTATTGTGATTCTAATTAAGTGTTGATGGGCTGACAAAGAAAAATGCAAACATCTGTACCTGCAAATGCTCTGCTTTTCTCCGCTCATTAAAGAAACATCAAACTGCATGGAGCAGGACTAGTTTATTTTCCATTTATCACCAGTTAATGGTATTTGTATTCCCCTTGGGGATTCCTTACGGTGTTAAATCTGAAAGAGAATAAATTTTATTATCCCTAAACATAATATTAAACTGTTACATTAAATACATTTGCCTGACTCATTTACTTCATGCATTTAATTTCATGCTTCCCTGTCTGAGGAATTTGTTGGTGTTTGGTATCTGACAATTAAAAATCAGTATAATATTATAATTAAGTGAAATGAATGTGTTATAAAGGGCCTTGACATTGCACTAATTATCTGTTACAAGAAATGCTAATATAGTTGATGACACTTAATTTCATAAATATTAATTGGATATTAAATTGTATTTTCAATCTGAGTGTATCTTGTTTCTGTGTGTGAGACTTCACCAACCTCTTCCAATTAAACAGGTGCAGAAGACTGTAGAAGACCATGATTAGAATAGGTTTTAGTTAATGAAGGTTATTGTAAACAACAACTGGAACGTGTCCCACTGTGTTCACCCAATTTAATATCCTGTTCATTTCATGGAAGCCACTTCCAATTGTATTTTTGTTAAAGGCCAAATCAATCGATATGTCAGGCATGATGACTGAAAGCACAGCTCCAATAGTGTTGTGGGACTTGGCTGATCATAAGTCTACATTACAACAGTGGCTACACTTCAAAAGTATTCACTTGGCTTTTTGAGCACTTTGGGATGCCCTGAGGTCCTGAAAGGAGCTATAGATATGCATGTTTTTTTTTAATACAAATATAAACTTGCATTTTTACAGCATCTTTAATATAGCAGGGGAAATGGGTACTATACAGCAGAGGAAGATTTAGGAGAGACGGTGGAAAGGATAGTTTCTGATGAGGCTTTTAAACCTGAGGAACAAGGTAGGAAGTCACTGAAATTTATCCAGAAGGTGGTCTTACAGCCTATCATATCTGTCCATCCACTTTGGCAGAGTAATGCAAAGCTATTCCAACTCTCTACTCTGAATCCCATGACTACTCTTTCTCTGTCTTCTCATCTGCTTCAAATGGTTTTCTGCTCATCCCTTAAACAGCATAATAGTCTCTGCATTAACTACTTGGGAGGATTTAGAAAGGGAGAATAACAGAGCAAGGTGGAGACAGCTGAAGGCTGTGT
The DNA here is from genome assembly GCF_017639515.1 of Carcharodon carcharias. Taxonomy (NCBI): domain Eukaryota; kingdom Metazoa; phylum Chordata; class Chondrichthyes; order Lamniformes; family Lamnidae; genus Carcharodon; species Carcharodon carcharias. The sequence goes on along the minus strand of NC_054480.1, from coordinate 69,760,629 downwards.
TGCTGAAAGGGTTGAGATTGTGGGGACAATACAAGAGGGCAGGTGGAAATGTGTAATCCATGACATCAGACCAGAGATTCTTGTAAATGGTGTTGGGGCAATGAGAGATTTGGAAATGAGGATGAGGATTTTAATTTTAATACATTTGAAAGGCCATCCAGTGAGGATTGATGAGGATGAAGGTGATGGACAAGTGAAACTTAGTGTGGGAAAGGATAAAGGTGTTGGTGTTTAGGATCAATTGGAATTGTGTGGTTGGTGCTCAGGAAACCAGCAAACTAGCCATGTGAGAAGCCAAGTCTGTTATAGTCACAAAGGTTTCAGTGGCTGTGGAGTGAGTTGAGGGTAGAATCGGCTGATGTCGTAGAAAGGGAAGGAATATTGGCTTTGAAACTCAGCTCTGGGTCAAACAGAATAATTTTCCCTTCTTGTACATGCTCTTTCAGGTTGAAATTCCAATCAGATCATTCCCAGATGAACACGACAACAAACTTCACTACTGCAACACTTTTAAAACAGGTGTTGACACTTTTAAAATAAGTTGGTTAAAGCAAGTATTTACATAGTACTGAGAAAAAAATAGTAGAAGTACATTAACTAGCGTCCAGGAACTGATCTTGTTCAGAATTTCTAGCATTTTATTGTGTTTTTATTTAAGCTATCAAATTTGGTCTCCTCGGCAGTTTAGAGAAAAATGTCCTAATGTAGATGAAACCATTTGAATCAGAGGGCCCTGTACTCCTAGTCTTACTCAGTGACGCTTGGTTACGTTAGCTCAGGCAGCAATTGGAGTGTTGCAGTTGGCTAGGCTGGAGAGGGTAGAAAAATACACAAGGATTGCCTGCTTCCTCAGAAGTGAAGGTCTGACTCACTGGGCCAGATTCTAACTCACTCAACACCCATTCATTTAACAGGATTAAAATTGGGCCCTATATCTTTAGAAGATCAGTCAAAATTGGCTGATGAATGAACCTAATCCACATATCGATAGGGCTGAGGAGCTATTCATGACCTATAGCTCTCTCCTTTGTATACTCAGCCTGCCTCAATGTCTCTTTAACCTGCCAAATACCTACTTTTAAATGCTCCACATTCTCTGCGTTTTGGAAAGGGAAAACATTGTTATTGAATGCTTCACTGAGGCTCGACTAACAAATTCACCTCCCTCCTAATCATCCACAAGATTTTATTTTGCTGGGTGTATTATGTGTGTAGTGCTTCCATCTACAGAATGTTAATTGGAACAATTTACATTTCTGGCCGGCACAGAATGAGACGGCCTGAGGCTGAATCAGGGTCATAACCACTTCCCTCTATCAATTCTGATACAGAGTTGGCAGAGCCTGATGAAGTGGGGAGAAACTTTAAACAGATTCATTGGAAACTCGGAAATTCATTCATGTTGGGATTAGTGGAAAACAGCAGCAGAAAGAGAGATGACAGGATTATCTCGAGAAAACCATCGCACCTCTGCTCCTGTTGCCTGTGGTCATGGACACAGTTGAATTTCTGTTTTCTTACCTCCTTACTTTGGATTTCGAGCTCTGCTGCAAGACTTCCTCTGCCTGATATGGAATGGAGAACACATTTATGAGTTTGTTACACAAAGTACTACAAGGAGTCCCGTTCGACCCTGAGCTAAGTTTCCAAAGCAACTCTATCATCAAGCCTGCCTACTTCTGCTTCCAGGGCATTGATGTTTTCATCTATGGACAATGATCATGTGAGTGAGGTATCTAATAGTGGTTGGTGATTATGGAACTGTACCCTGGTCTTGTTCTTCCACCAGCTGAACTCTATTCATAATCCTCAGTGGTTCTCTTAAGTAGGATGCGCAAGGTTGATGCAGATGGCTTAAGTTTCTTAAAACTTTGCATAATACAGCATTGAGGAATCTCACATTGCATTTTTATGGGGCTAAGGCTGAAACAGTTATTTCTAATGGTGTTGTACCTATTAATGTATTAACACTAGTGTCAAAATAGTGTTAATATTGAGGTCTTGGCATTTGGTGTGAGGTTTGACATTTTATTCTGGATGCCCTGGTGTTTCATGTTATGATTCATTGTTATCACCACCAATCTCGACAAAGATCTCAGAGCCTGGGCCAAGAATTCAGCTTCTCGGTTTTGATTTATTTAGTTGAGGTTTACAAATACCTACTTGCTCGGATATATGCTGCTAAACAGAAGGCAGGTCATGATTTCTGAGAATGTTGAACTCTTAAAATCCCACAGGACGGGGCCTTTAGAAAACGCAGCTCCAATGCACTCTGCAAACCCAATCCCTCACTACCTCAGGCGTATGTTCACTTCAATTTTGAAAGAACACAGTTTAAAAAAAAGTACTGAAAATATCATCTTCATCAGTCATGGCATTGTGTCTTGAGCTCAGATTTTCATACGTGGAATGCTGTGCTAACAAATGGGATCAATGCCATGGGAATTCCAAAAATGCTTTCCCTACTTGCAGTGGGAATGACTCAAATGGCTCTTACCCAACTAGTTTGGACTGAACAGTTGAATTTTTGAATAGGCTGTTTTGAAATGTCTAAAGTGAACTGGACATCAGAAGTATTTTTTTACCACATTTTGCTGAGGAGGCATTAGTTACTAATGTCACAAATAAATTTCATGAGCAGCAAAGAACATATCAGAACTCCTGTTTTGACCTTATTTGTCCAGTTTGTGACCTGGCAGAAAACATCATCCCAAGGTGTCTTAGTCTTTCTTTCTCTCTCTTTCCTCTATTGTTATCTCTCACTTCTGTCACATTCTTTGTTTTTCTCTTTACTTCTCCTGTCTCTCCTTTGTCTTTATTTCATTTCTCTGTCTCTTTCCTTTCTCTCTCTCTCTCTCCCTCCTTTATCTATCTCTCCACTTCTGTCTGTCTGCCTCCTCTCTGCCTCTGTTCTCTCTCCTCTTCCTTGTGCTTCTCTGTTATCAATTGTGCTCTTGGTTTGCAAGTCAATGAAGTGGAGATGTCAGTACAAAAACAAAGCAAATTACAATAAATCGCTCTTAACTTCTGAAAAACAGGCACAGACTGTAATGGGTTAATGAATATGTTAATGAGACCAGGATGATATTAATGATGTAAGAATGACACCAGTAGTCAGATGACCCAGAGGCTCCAAGAGAGCTAGATGCAACACCCACTGTGTCCTTATACCATGTGCTCATCCTGAGGTCTTTGTATATAATTTCAATTAATTATTTGAAGTTAAACTATACCAACTATCTTAGGTCTGTCCAAAGGGAGCAAAAGCCTCATCAAGGCTCGGCAAGATTAGAAAGCATGGCAATAGTGAAACCTCACTAAATCTTGGCAACAACATCGAAAGACATCAAAATACTACTGAGCAAGACTTTTATTGCAACATCTCTCTTCAACGTCGTCACCTCAACTTCGTATACATAAAATTACAAATCACCACATGCCACTGCAGAGTAACAAAACTGTTGATGCTGACTTTGCTTTAATAATTTTGATATATGAAATTGCCCTGACTGACACACAATGCTGTGTTAGTTCAGTATGCTGTTTTATTAGCTAGGTCCCAGCTCTATATGCACGTCCTGCTGTGTTTGGAGCTGTATGCTGTGGAACCCCATGTTAAACTGGTGACCTCAAATTTAAAAGTTTGAGGTACATTGTTCTGTCTTTTTGGGCTGTATAGGACACAGCATGTTCTCCAGTAATGCCGAGGTTGGTCACTACAACAGTTATAATAGGGATTTCAGTCATTACAATCAGACAGTTTCTCATGAAGCTGCAGTTTGATTCCAATTCTATGCAGTGCAGATACTAATTCACCCTCATTCCCAGAGGGAAGCTGGGCAATGCGTATGGATAAGCCATTGGACCAATAGAGAATCAAGCTGATAGGAAACATTTCCCCAGTCACTCCGCAGCTGGTAACTGATCAAGTTTGCCTCCTGCTCATCCCCGCAACCACCCCACCACCGCACACCCCCCACCCCCACCACCACCATCCCCCCACAACCCCCAAATGACCCTGGTAGACATTCTTCTGAATGAAACACATTCAGAGGAAAATAAAAGCTTTACAATTGTTACGATGGTTAGCAATCGGAAATTTCATTGATCGCTATAATGGTTGAGGAAATGTGATGAGCATGTGTCCATCACAACTCAGAAATCACACTTTAATTACCAAAATTCTGTGTATACAATTGAACGTTACATTTACCGTATTATCAGATATATTCTGAGAGTTCAACCCTTCAGACCACTCCCCTAGATGAGGGTGTGCCTTAACTTGCATAATGTTTCTACAGGTACTTTGTAGCAAACCCAAGGATTACAACAGCGAATAAAGAAAATCAGGTGTTGGGATCAATTACTAGGTCAATATTGAGCTGAAGTAGTCTGGTAATTGCATCGCTATATGTCATTGGTGCAACCTTACTTGGAATGTGGATATATAGTTTTGGTCACCATGGTACAGAAAGGATATTGCAGCTATTGAATATACAGAAGAAAGTAACCAGAATGATTGAGAGGATGTAGGGATTAAATTCTGAGGAACAATTACATAAACTGGGCAAGTTCTCACTGGAAAAGGAGGTTGGGAGGTAATATAATTACTGTTTTAGGATTCTAAAGGCACTGGATGATGTAGACCATGATGAGCTGTTTCACCTTGTCCAGAACAGAAAAACCAGAGGCCACAACCTGTGCTTGAAGGGAGGTAAATTGTAAACTAATCTGTGGAAATGATATTACAGTGAGTGGGTGGTAAATCATGGAACCAGGCTTCAGGAGGAGATAGTGAAAACAGTTAGATTTATGCAAATTAGATAGAAAATAACATTCTGAGGTACAATATAAGCAATTTGAGATGTGATATATTGTTAGTGTAGCAAGCCTGGGATGACTGGATCCACGATTTTCAAAGCCCTCCACCACTGGGGATTTTCTCACTTCATGTCGGTGCAGACTAATTGATAGAAATTGATTGCTATGATTAGTTAACAACTCCATTATTGTTGTTTCAAGCATCTACCAGGATGGAAGGCGGCGAACTAGATGAAGCTTGATTTTTCTTTTGACTCGCAATCCCCATGATTGGACAGAAAACCTTTCATTTCAGCTTCCTGGTTGTATTATGTGTCTGTTTGTGAGCTTTCTTGATTTCAGAAGGTAACAGAGTGGCCATTTTGTTAAATTGTGGCTTAGGCTGACATTTATCAAACAGTAAATGCATTAAGTGAATAGAATCAAAGATGTATTGTACATTACAGTAATTGCAGCTTTATTGATCTCTTCCTGGAAAGTAGTGAGGTAACATACCTGATGCGCTAAACTGTAATGTAAACTGGACTGGACACCTAGAAACTTAGAAACATAGAAAATAGGAGCAGTACTAGGCCATTTGGCCCTTCGAGCCTGCTCCGTCATTCATTATGATCATGGCTGATCATCCAACTCAATAGCCTGCTCCCGCTTTCTCCCCATACCATTTGATCCCTTTTGTCCCAAGAGCTATATCTAACTCCTTCTTGAAAACATACAATGTTTTGGCCTCAGCTACTTTCTGTGGTAACAAATTCCACAGGTCACCATTCTCTGGGTGAAGAAATTTCTCCTCATCTCAGTCCTAAATGGCCTACCCCATATCCTCAGACTGACCCCTGGTTCTGGACTCCCCCACCATCGGGAACATCCTTCCTGCACCTACCCTGTCTAGTCCTGTTAGAATTTTATAGGTTTCTATGAGATCCCCCCTCATTCTTCAGAACTCCAGCGAATATAATCCTAATCAACTCAATCTCTCCTCATATGTCAGTCTCGCCATGCCAGGAATCAGTTGGGTAAACCTTCGCTGCACTGCCTCAATAGCAAGTACATCCTTTCTCAGATAAGGAGACCAAAACTGCACACAATATTCCAGGTGTGGTCTCACCAAGGCTCTGTATAATTGCAGCAAGACATCCCTGCTCCTGTACTCGAATCCTCTGGCTATGAAGGCCAACATACCATTTGCCTTCTTTACCACCTGCTGTACCTGCACGCTTACCTTCAGCGACTGGGGTACAAGGACATCCAGGTCTCGTTGCACATTCCCCTCTCTCAATTTATAGCCATTCAGATAATAATCTGCCTTCCTGTTTTTGTTACCAAAATGGATAACCTCACATTTATCCACATTATACTGCATCTGCCATGCATTTGCACACTCACTCAGCTTGTCCAAATCACACTGAAGCATCTCTACATCCTCCTCACAGCTCACCCTCCCACCCAGCTTTGTGTCATCTGCAAATTTGGAGATATTACATTTAATTCCCTCATCTAAATCATTAATATATTTTGTGAATAACTGGGGTTCCAGCACCAATCCCTGCGGTACCCCACTAGTTTGCCTGCCATTCGGAAAAAGACCCGTTTGTTCCTACTCTTTGTTTCCTGTCTGTCAACCAGTTTTCTATCCATCTCAATACACTAACCCCAGTCCCATGCACTTTAATTTTACACGCCAATCTCTTACGTGGGACTTTGTCGAAAGCCTTCTGAAAGTCCAAATAAACCACATCCACTGGCTCCCCCTTATCAACTCTACTAGTTACACCCTCAAAAAATTCCAGTAGATTTGTCAAGCATGATTTCCCTTTCATAAATCTACGCTCTGTCCGATTCTGTCACTGTTTTCCACATGCTCAGCTATTGTCCTTGGATATCAAACCTTAATTTAAACATATTCAACTTCAAGTTCCTAATCAGATATACAAACGAAAGCCATAAGGTGGTTGTTTAGAACAGAATGGTTTGGACTTCCTTTAGCTACCTGATCAGACAAAACAGCCCTGAGATTCCTGGATTGTGGAAGAGTGTAAACTGTTAATTTTGCCTTTGCGTGCTGGGGCCAGAATTGAGAGCTGAGCCCAATGGTGTTTTGCTCTCGAAACATCATGACATCCATTCTGTTGACTTTCAGAGCGTGCTGGACAAGTACTTGCCCTTCCGGTGGCAGCCAATTACTGCGCTGGCATGTGATAACATCATCTGTTCTAAATTTTGTGACTTCCGACAGATCACCTAGTCCTGAGAATGTGCATCAATGTATAAAAGGTGCAGTGTGTCCAATGACAAAATTAACAGTTTATGCTCTCACCCAACCCAGCAATTTCAGGGGTGGTGTTTCCTTATTCTTTCGTGGGATATAGGAACCCAAGGCAAGGCCAGCATTTGTTGCCCATCCGTAATTGCCCTTGAGAACAGTTAAGAGGCAGTCACATTGCTGTGGATTTGATGTCACATGTAGGCCAGACCAGGTAACGTTGGTAGATTTCCTTCACTAAAGGACATTAGTGAACCAAATGGGATTTTAGAACAATCGACAATAGCTTCATGGTCGCTGTTACTGAGGCTAGCTTTATATTCCAGGTTTATTAATTGAGTATAAATTCCACCATCTGCTATGGTGGGGATTTGAACCCACGTAACCTAAAGCATTAGTCTGGGCCTCTGGATTACTAGCCCAGTAACATTACCTTATATGGCATTATCTGCTCAAATAGTTGTTTGGTAGTACAGATCTTGAGTACTGCTCAAAAAAGACATTTTAGAAACATTGGGCAGAGTTTTTCGCTCAGTGAGTGAGCGCGTGCCTGACATGCTGGAACGTGAAATAATGCGTGATGACGTCAGGCGACTGTCCTAATGTCATCGCATACTCGAGTGATATTTCAGTTGGTGGGCGTGTGCGAGAGTCAGCAGCATGCCCGCTAACAATTAAGAGGCTTATTAGGGCCGTTAACATATTAATCAACTGTAATTTTTCACTACCCGTCTAACGTTACGGCTGGCGGGCGAATCGGCCGGTGGGCCTTTGCCTTTTTGAAGAAACCTCATCCAAGGGCAGGATGAGGTTTCTGATATTAATTAAAAATAACGTTTGCACAGAATTTTCACCTGGTATACATTCCGGTGACTGATTATGATGTGTGTGCAGTTTTTCCCGGTTTTTACAATCTTTATTTTTGACATTTAAATTTTTCAGCTCCCTGAGGCAGCTCTCTGTTAATTGGCCAGTCAGCACAAAATTGTGGCCAGGGGCTGAACGTGGGTCGGGGTTCCGTGCCCCAGCCGTTCCCAGGTCTGCCAATTGCGGATGCGCGCCAAACTAAAAATCCTGCCCATAGAAACATAGAAAATAAAAGCAAGAGTAGGTCATTCAGCCCTTTGAGCTTGCTCCGCCATTCACTGTGATTGTGGCTGGTCCTCTATCTCAACACCATACTCCCACGCTCTCCCCATACCCCTTGATGCCTTTTTATCTTGCGCTTATCAGGACAATCACAAGAATACCAATGTCAGGGGAAGCGACATCTTTATACTGTATGAGAAGAGCGTGCTGATTGGTTGGCAAGTGGACTCTGATTGGTAGAGGTGTTGCCATGGAGAATGCACCAGTTAATGGTGGCTGACAGTTAACTGCCAAGCATTGTTTGAAATTTAAACCAAGCAGCGTGACTCTGATTGGCCAAGGCATTGCGCTGAGGAATGAACCAGAGAATGGCTGTCACTTACTTTGTTTAGGTGAAACAGGTGCAATGTGTGTACATATTCTTTTTGTCTGCAAAGAACAGGGGCCTGTGTATTTATACATTTAGCTTCCACTAGACCCAAATGCGCCATACTGCGAGCCTGATTGACAATATTAACTTGGTTGTCAGCATAATTTTTAGCACACTGAGGACTATTTAGCAAATGTTATCCAAGCATGGAATCACATCTAGTGTTGGAGACTCGGTTTTGAGTTTTGCAAGCTCAGGCTGGTTGGGTACAGTCTGTACCCTGCCCATTGTGAACAGCAGCTGGGTCATGCTGTTTGATATGCTCTGCCAGTCTTTAGGACGTACGGCCTACATACCTAGCATCACACTGGCACTGAAATTCATATACCACATTACTCATTTGTGTGATGGACAGAATGCCTTTTTGGCTTGAATGCAGCATCCTGTTAGTGGTGAACACCACTGCATAGTACTGCATAGCAGCAACATGAAACTAGCTTCACCCATAGTTCAAACTTTTGACATACCTTGCTCTTCCAGGGTAATCTGAGGTAGACTGGGTACTTTTCAGGGCTGAAAGTGACAGCCCTATGTCCATTCATGACTTTGCTCGATATACAGCGCACAATGATCTGATCAAGGTAGCCATTAACCCTTTTTCAGCATCAAGTTTGCAGGTGAACAAATGGCTCAGATCCTATTTATGAGGGTGCTGATAAGAACAATCTAATAGTGTGTGGAACTGTAAGAATCCCAACCCGTGTATTGACCAGTGAAGGTAGGCTTGTGGCAGACAGAGATAGAGAACTCCTTGACAGATATCTCAACTAGTACATCAAGGGAAGGGACTCCATTTCAAAGGTGAATTTGAGCACAGCATGGAGGCCATTAAGAAATGTAAGGAAATTATTACATGCAGCTGCAGATTTAAATATAGCAAATGTATCATCCACATTTCAGTAATATGCAAGTGGTAGGAAGTTAGGTGTCATTCCATTGAAGACATGTTTCTCATGGAACCCAACAAAGATGTCTGTGGGAGCTGGGCCTAGAGGGGATCCCATGCCAACATCATCTTTTGGGCAAACATGGTTTCGTTAAAACTGAACTCAACTGTGCAAGTTGCCGTGTTCACAAGTTCAATGAATATTGATTCATGCAATGGTGATGGGTCTAGACTGTTATGATATAATTCTGCAGTGCAAATATCTATGACTTCCTTACGTGGAACATTGGTGAATAGTCTAGCAATGTCAAATGAGCGCATGGACACAGCATTGCTATTAGTATGCAAGTCCTGTATCGTCTTGCAAATGTGAAGGAATCCTTCACGGTGTATGTGGAAAACTTGTCAAACTGGTTATAACAATTCGCCCAATCATTTGGCCAATTCATGTTGTTCAGAACCAATCATAGATAAGATAGGGCATAAAGGGACATCACTTTTGTGTGTCTTGGACAGCCCGTACATGCGTGTATGCAGCAAGCCGTGAAGACAAGTTCGCTTTTACACAAGTCCAGCAAACATTTTTTTAGTTTACTTTCGAGCAAGGCTGTCTGGTCATGTTGTGCGGCAGATCCAATGGATACAAATTTGGACCTGCCATTAAGAATGGTGTGCATTTTGTTGATGTAGTCACACCTTTTAACAATCACTATTTCTGTCCCTTTGTCAGGTTTACTGATGTGTATGTCTGAGTTGGTCTTAAGACCCCACTGACAACCAATTTAAGACTGTTAGTTGGGCTCACAGTGTGGCGTATTTGCACGTACTGGAAACTACATATATTAATGCACAGGGCCCTGTTCTTTTAAGACAGAAAGAATATGTACACACATTGTGCCTGTTTCAGCTAAACAAAATAAATGATAGCCCTCTACTGGTTCATTCCTCAGGGCAATGCCTTGACCAATCAAAGTCAAGATGTCTGATTTAAATTTCAAACAATGCTTGGCAGTTAACTGTCAGTCACCATTAATGGGTGCAGTCTCCATGGCAACACCTTTGCCAATTAGTGTCCAGTTGCCAACCATTCAGCACTCTCTTCTCATACAGTATGAAGTTATTGCTCCCCCTGACATTGGTATTCTTGTGATTCTCCTGATGAGTGCAAGACAAAAAGCTTTGACAAAATGTATTTTTTCAGCAATTATCTGATCAGGTATTCAAGGTGGGGGGGCCAAGCCAATCTGTTCAAACACAAGCACTCTATGGCTTTTGTTTGTGTAACTGTTTGATTAGCAGCTTGAACTTGAATATGTTTAAATTGAGGTAGCACCATTTCTTCTTTAAAGAGACACAGTTCACTGACATAACTTGTGGAAACTTTTGGTCACATTGGTAAGAAATTGGGAGCATTATTCACTTTTCCACACTTCCAATTGGGAAACCTTCCACTGAATTTTGCATCACCCTTGAAAAGCATTGTACTTTAAGAGAGAGACGGAGCTAACATTGAAGGTTTCCCAATGAGAATCCTATCTCACATTGAATACATGGTGTAGGAGGTGGAGCAGTAGGAGCTCTAAAGGAAACCAGATTAATCAGACAGCACCAAAAGAGAACCCTGCTGGCACTAACAGTCTGACAGCATGTATAGATCCAGGTGCACTTTCAGAGATCTAGCTGTCTCAGGATCTTTGCGTTAGGAGGCTTATTTGCTTCATCACACTTTGGAGGAATTCGATTCACTGCTGCAACCAGACGTGTATCAAGGTCCACTGCATGTAGGTTCTCCTTGTGATACAAAATGCGATCACTGCTCTCAACTTTTAATCCACAGGCTTATTCCCAGCAGGCACAGGAGATTTTTTATATAGAATTAACAACACAGAAAAGGCCATTTGGCCCAACAGGCCCATGCTGATCTTTATGTTCCACATGAACTTCACCCCACCTTACTTCACTTAGCCTTATCAACATAACCTTCTATTCTTTTTCCCTCATGTGTTGATTTAACTTCCCCTTAAGTGCATCTATGCTATCAGCGTCAGCTACTCCTTCTGGTAGTGAATTCCATTCTAACCACTCTCTAAGTAAGGACGTTTCTCCTGAATTTCCTATTGAACTTATCTTGGTTTGATTGCCCCTAGTTTCTGATTCCATTACATATGGAAATATTTAAACATTGCCCCTACATATTGCCTATCAAATCATTTCATATGTTTTAAAACTTAACACTGAGGTTGAGTGTCTTGGGCTACAGGAAGATATAGATGGGATGATCAAATGGGCAGATAAGTGGCAGATGGAATTTAACCCTGAGAAGTGTGAGGTGATACACTTTGGAAGGAGTAATTTGACAAGGAAGTATTCAGTGAACGGCATGACACTAGGAAGTTCTGAGGAACAAAGGGACCTTGGTGTGTGTGTCCATAGATCTCTGAAGGCAGAGGGGCATGTTAATGGGGTGGTGAAAAAAGCATATGGGACACTTGCCTTTATCAATTGAGGCTTCATTACAAAAGTAGGGAGGTCATGTTGGAGTTGTATAGAACCTTGGTGAGACCTCAGCTGGAGTATTGTGTGCAGTTCTGGTCGCCACATTATAGGAAGGATGTGATTGCGCTGCAGGGGGTGCAGAGTAGATTCACCAGGATGTTTCCTGGGATGAAACATTTAAGTTATGAAGAGAGGTTGGATAGACTTGGGTTGTTTTTGTTGGAGCAGAGAAGACTGAGGGGCGACCTGATCGAGGTGTACAAGATTATGAGGGGCATGGACAGTGTGGGTAGGGAGCAGCTGTTCCCCTTAGTTGAAGGGTCAGTCACGAGGGGACATAAGTTCAAGGTGAGGGGCAGGAGGTTTATGGGGATGTGAGCAATAACTTTTTTACCTAGAGAGTGGTGACAGTTTTGGAATGCACTGCTTGGGAGGGTGGTGGGGGTGCGTTGCCTCACATCCTTTAAAAAGTACCTGGATGAGCACTTGTCACGTCATAACATTCAAGACTATGGGTCAAGTGCTAGTAAATGGGATTAGGTAGGTAGGTCAGGTGTTTCTCATGTGTCGGTGCAGACTTGATGGGCCGAAGGGCGTCTTCTGCACTGTGTGATTCTGTGATTCTATTAATTCACTCTTCAGCCTTCTATTTTCTAGAGAAAAGATTTGCAGCTCGTTCAGTTTTCCTGTTGTTATAATCTTCTAGTTCTGGTATTGTCCTTGTAAATCCTTGCACTGTCCCCAGTGCCTTATCTTTTTTGTAATAAGAGAACAAAACTGTGCACAGACCCCCAAGTGTGGTTAAACTAAGCTTCAATATCAGTTAAAAATCACTTCTTTGCTTTTGAATTATACTCCTCAAGAAATGAATACCAGTGCTTTGGTTGCAGTTTTTATGGCTTTGTTGTCCTGCATTGCTACTTTGAATATTTGTGAGTCTGTACCCCCAGACCCCTTTCTGTCTCTACCAGTTTTCCACAGATTATGCCAAATCGGCTGATTTGACAAGTCTCTGAATCCATTTTTTTCAGGACTGTTCAGTTTATACAATACAACAATGGTGCCAGACAGAGAGTTGAGGGAACCTAAAATAATTCTAGGGTTCTGCAGGCTATTAATTGCCCACATGTGGCACTGCATGCACCAAATGTAAACCGCCATATTTATAGGAGCTGTTTAGAACCATAGAACCATAGAAAAGTTATGGTGCAGAAAGAGGACATTCAGCCTATCGTGTCCGCGCTGGCCAAAGAAAGAGAAGAAAAACTAACCACTCATTTTTAATAAAACGTTTCATAAAACGATTCTCGGACTGCTGTTCCCGTCACATTCTGAGATCCACACTCAGTGCCATACGCCGCCATATGAACACACTTGACCTCTCCCTCCAGCAGCACCGCCGTACCCTTTTTCAAAGCTGCGCGTGCCCCCAGTTTCATTTTATTCTTCGTCTCATCCGAAGCCTTAACAAGAAACTTTTTCTCTTTCTCTCAAGTGCTAAGGAACGCAAGCTCCAACAACTCATCGACACCAACACCCATCTAGGACCCTCCACCCCGGCCTGTCCCTCTGTCCCCACCCCATCTTCCAATCCCAGCCCCAGCCGTGTATTCACTATACCCCCTGACCTTCCCCTCTCCGACGCTGAATGTTCAGTGCTTAGCAAAGGACTTAGTTTCATACCCTTACGCCCTCATCTCAATGAATTTCGGGCTCGACACGATGCTGATCTCTTCTTCTGCCATCTTCATCTCCGGGCTCACTTCTTTGGGCAGGAGTCCTCTCCCCGTTCAACGGATCCTTTTACCCACCTCCAATATTCTCACTCCACCCGGACCCGTCCCTCTGGATTCTTACCTTCTCTTGATCTTTTCATTGAGAACTGTCGGCGCGACATTAGTCATCTCAATTTCTCTGCTCCTCTCACCCATTCTAATCTATCTCTCTCTGAACTTACTGCACTCCGTTCTCTCAGGTCCAACCTTGACATTGTCATCAAACCCGCTGACAAGGGTGGTGCTGTTGTTGTCTGGTGCACTGACCTCTACCTCGCGGAGGCTGAGCGTCAACTCACAGACACTTCCTCCTACCTCTCCCTGGACCATGACCCCAACACTGAACATCAAGCCACTGTTTCCAGGACTGTCACTCACCTCATCTCCTCTGGGGATCTTCCTCCCACTGCTTCCAACCTGATAGTCACCCAAACTCGGACGGCCCGCTTCTACCTCCTACCCAAAATCCACAAACAGAACTGTCCCGGTAGACCGATCGTGCCAGCTTGCTCCTGCCCCACGGAATGCATTTCTCGTTATCTTGACTCCCTTCTCACTCCCCTTGTCCAGTCCCTTCCCACCTACATCTGTGATTCCTCTGACACCTTACGTCACATCAACAATTTCCAGTTCCCTGGCCCCAACCGCTTCCTCTTCAACAAGGACGTCCAATCCCTCTACACCTCCATCCCCCACCAGGATGGTCTGAGGGCCCTTAGCTTCTTCCTTGAACGGAAGCCCGAACAATCCCCATCCACCACTACTTTCCTCCATCTGGCTGAACTTGTTCTCACACTGAACAATTTCTCCTTAAACTCTTCTCACTTCCTCCAAATAAAAGGTGTGGCTATGGGTACCCGCATGGGCCCCAGCTATGCCTGTCTCTTTATGGGGTATGTGGAACATTCCTTGTTGCAGTCCTACTCCGGCCCCCTTCCACAACTCTTTCTCCGGTACATCGATGATTACTTCGGTGCTGCTTCATGATCTCGTCGGGACTTGGAAAAATTTATTAATTTTGCTTCCAATCTCCACCCCCCCATCGTTTTCACATGGTCCATCTCTGACACTTCCCTTGTCTTCTTTGACCTCTCTGTCTCAATCTCTGGTGATAGACTGTCCACCAATATCCATTACAAGCCTACCGACTCCCACAGCTACCTCGACTACAGCTCCTCACACCCTGCTTCCTGTAAGGACTCCATCCCATTCTCTCAGTTCCTTCGCCTCCGTTGCATCTGTTCTGATGATGCTACCTTCAAAAACAGTTCCTCTGACATGTCTTCCTTCTTCCTTAACCGAGGTTTTCCACCCACAGTCGTTGACAGGGCCCTCAACTGTGTCCGGCCCATCTTCTGCGCATCCGCCCTCACGCCTTCTCCTCCCTCCAAGAAACATGATAGGGTCCCCCTTGTCCTCACGTATCACCCCACCAGCCCCCGCATTCAAAGGATCATCCTCCGCCATTTCCTCCAACTCCAGCATGATGCCACCACCAAACACATCTTCCCTTCACCCCCCGCTATCAGCATTCCATAGGGACCGTTCCCTCCGGGACACCCTGGTCTACTCCTCCATCACCCCCTACTCCTCAACCCCCACCTATGGCACCTCCCCATGCCCATGCAAAAGATGTAACACCTGCCCCTTCACTTCCTCTCTCCTCACTGTCCAAGGGCCCAAACACTCCTTTCAAGTGAAGCAACATTTCACTTGCATTTCCCCCAACTTAGTCTACTGTATTCATTGCTCCCAATGTGGTCTCCTTTACATTGGAGAGACCAAACGTAAACTGGGCGACTGCTTTGCAGAACACCTGCTGTCTGTCTGCAAGAATGACCCAAACCTCCCTGTTGCTTGCCATTTTAACACTCCACCCTGCTCTCTTGCCCACATGTCTGTCCTTGGCTTGCTGCATTGTTCCAGTGAAGCCCAAGGCAAACTGGAGGAACAGCACCTCATCTTCTGACTAGGCACTTTACAGCCTTCTGGACTAAAAATTGAATTCAACAACTTTTGGTCTTGAGCTCCCTCCTCCATCCCCACCCCCTTTCTGTTTCCTCCCCCTTCCTTTTGTTTTTTCCAATAATTTATATAGATTTTTCTTTTCCCACCTATTTCCATTATTTTTAAATCTTTTATGCCCCCCACCCCCACTGGAGCTATACCTTGAGTGCCCTACCATGCATTCTTAGTTAGCACATTCGTTTGGATAATATCACCAACTTCAACACCTCTGTGTTCTTTTGTTCTTTTGTCTGTGACATCTTTTGATGATCTGCTTCTATCACTGCTTGCTTGTCCCTATAATCACACCACCCCCTCCACTTCTCTCCCCCCCACCTTAAACCAGCTTATATTTCACCCCTCTCCTTGGATTCACCTAGTTCTGTTGAAGGGTCATGAGGACTCGAAATGTCAACTCTTTTCTTCTCCGCTGATGCTGCCAGACCTGCTGAGTTTTTCCAGGTAATTCTGTTTTTGTTTTACTCATTTTTAATCCCACTTTCCAGCACCTGATCTGTATCCTTGCAGGTTACAGCACTTCAGGTGCAGATCAAGGTACATTTTAAATGTGTTGGGCATTCCAGCCTAAATCACCATTCAGGCAGTGAGTTCCAGATGCCCACCATCCTCTGGGGTGAAAGTTTTCCCTCATGTCCCCTCTAATCCTTATGCTAATCACCTTAAATCTATGCCCCCTGATAACTGACCACTCAGTTAAGGGAAACAAGTCTTTCCTGTCTACCCTATCTAGACCCCTCATAATTTTATGCACCTTAATTAGGTCACCCCTCAGCCTCCTCTGCTCTAAGGAAAACAACCCCAGCCTATCCAACCTCTCCTCATAGCTGTAATTTTCCAGGACTGGCAACATTCTTGTAAACCCCCTCTGTACTCTCTCCAGAGCAATTATGTCCTTCCTATAATGTGGTGATCAGAACTGTACACAAAATTCCAGCTGTGGCCTAACCAGCGTTTTATATCGTGCCATCATTACATCCCTGCTTTTGTATTCAATACCTCGCCCAATAAAGGAAAGTGTTCCATATGATTTCTTGACCACCTTGTCCAGCTGTCCTGCCACCTTCAGGGGCCTGTGGACATGCACTCCAAGGCATCTCACTTCCTCTATCCCTTTCAATATCCTCCCGTTTATTGAGTATTTCCATGCTTTGTTTGCCCTCCCCAAATGCATCACCTCACACTTTTTCAGATTGAATTTGCCACTTTTCTACCCACTCAACCAAACCATTGATATATTTCTGGATTCAACAGCTACCTTCTTCACTATCAACTACATGGCCAGTTTTTGTGACATTTGCAAATTTCCCAATCATAGTTCCCATATTTAAGTTTAAAGCATTAATATATACAAAAAACAACAAGGGGCTCAACACTGAGCCAATGGAATGCCAGTGGGAACCAATTTCCATTCGCAAAAACATCCATCGACCATAATCCTTTGTTTCCTGCTGCTGAGCCAATTTTGGATCCAACCTACCACCTCCCCCTGTATTTCTGACCAGTCTGCCATGCGGGACCTTGTCAAATGACTTACTGAAATCCATGTAGGCAACATCCACTGCGCTACCCGCATCAATCTTCCTTGTTACTTCTTCAAGAAATTTGATTAAATTAGAAAGACACGATATTCCCCTAACAAAATCATGCTGACCATCCCTGGTCAATCTGTGCCTTTCTAATGACAGTTTACCCTGTCTCTCGGGATTGACTCCAATAATTTGCCCAGCACTGAAGCCAGACAGACCGGCCGATAATTTTCTGGCTTATCCCTTGCACTCTTGTTAAATAATGGTACAACATTAGCGGATCTTCAATCCTCTGGTACCTCGCCTGTGTCTAGTGAGGATTGAAAAATGATTCGCAGTGCATCCACTATTTCCTCCCTGGCATCCTAAAACAGCCTGGGATACAATCCAAAACAAAAACAGAATTACCTGGAAAAACTCAGCAGGTCTGGCAGCATCGGCGGAGAAGAAAAGAGTTGATGTTTCGAGTCCTCATGACCCTTCGACAGAACTTGAGTTTGAGTCCAAGAAAGAGTTGAAATATAAGCTGGTTTAAGGTGTGTGTGTGGGGGGCGGAGAGATAGAGAGAGAGAGAGGTGGAGGGGGGGTGTGGTTGTAGGGACAAACAAGCAGTGATAGAAGCAGATCATCAAAAGATGTCAACGACAATAGTACAATAGAACACATAGGTGTTAAAGTTAAAGTTGGTGATATTATCTAAATGAATGTGCTAATTAAGAATGGATGGTAGGGCACTCAAGGTATAGCTCTAGTGGGGTTTTTTTTTTAAATAATGGAAGTAGGTGGGAAAAGGAAAACCTTTATAATTTATTGGAAAATAAAGGGAAGGGGGAAACAGAAAGGAGGTGGGGATGGGGGTGGGAGCTCACGACCTAAAGTTGTTGAATTCAATATTCAGTCCGGATGGCTGTAAAGTGCCTAGTCGGAAGATGAGGTGTTGTTCCTCCAGTTTGCGTTGGGCTTCACTGGAACAATGCAGCAAGCCAAGGACAGACATGTGGGCAAGAGAGCAGGGTGGAGTGTTAAAATGGCAAGCGACAGGGAGGTTTGGGTCATTATTGTGGACAGACCGCAGGTGTTCTGCAAAGCCGTCGCCCAGTTTACGTATTGGAGAGACCAAACGTAAACTGGGCGACCGCTTTGCAGAACACCTGCGGTCTGTCCACAAGAATGACCCAAACCTCCCTGTCGCTTGCCATTTTAACACTCCACCCTGCTCTCTTGCCCACATGTCTGTCCTTGGCTTGCTGCATTGTTCCAGTGAAGCCCAACGCAAACTGGAGGAACAACACCTCATCTTCCGACTAGGCACTTTACAGCCATCCGGACTGAATATTGAATTCAACAACTTCAGGTTGTGAGCTCCCACCCCCATCCCCACCTCCTTTCTGTTTCCCCCTTCCCTTTTTTTTTCCAATCAATTATAAAGATTTTCCTTTTCCCACCTACTTCCATTATTTAAAAAAAAAACCCCACTAGAGCTATACCTTGAGTGCCCTACCATCCATTCTTAATTACTACATTCGTTTAGATAATATCACCAACTTTAACTTTAACACCTATGTGTTCTATTGTACTATTTTCGTTGACATCTTTTGATGATCTGCTTCTATCACTGCTTGTTTGTCCCTACAACCACACCCCCCCCTCCACCTCTCTCTCTCTATCTCTCCGCCCCCCACACACACACCTTAAACCAGCTTATATTTCAACTCTTTCTTGTACTCGAACTCAAGTTCTGTCGAAGGGTCATGAGGACTCGAAACGTCAACTCTTTTCTTCTCCGCCGATGCTGCCAGACCTGCTGAGTTTTTCCAGGTAATTCTGTTTTTGTTTTGGATTTCCAGCATCCGCAGTTTTTTTGTTTTTATCTCTGGGATACAATCCATCCAGCCCTAGTGATTTATCCACCTTTAAGGATGCTAGCCCCTCCAGTACTTCCTCTCTAATTATGCTTATTGTATCTAATATTTCACACTCCTCCTCTTTAACTAGAATGTCTGCATCATCCCTCTCCTTAGTGAAGACAGAGACAAAGTACTCAATGAGAACCTTGCCCACATTTCAGCATCAACGCACAAGTTACCATGCCCATCTCTGATAGGCCCTACCCTTTCCTTAGTTACTTTCTTGCTCTTAATGTACTGGTAAAACATCCTTGGGTTTTCTTTGATTTTACCTGCCAATATTTTTTTGAATCCTCTCTTTGCTTCCTAATTTCCTTTTTTACTTCATCCTTGTACTTTCTATCCTCGTTTAGGCTTTCTTCAGTATTAAGCTTTTTATGACTGTCATAAGCTTTCTTCTGCTTTATCTTACCCTGTATGCTTCTGGATAACCAGGGGGCTCCAGATTTGGCAGTACCACCCTTTTCCTTTGTGGGAACATGTCTACACTGTGCCCACAGAATCTCACTTTTGCATATCTCTCGCTGATTTGACACTGTTTTCCGTTCTCATACTCTTCTACTACATGAGCATGCAGTGATGAGAGGCAAAGCTTCTTGCAAATGAATTTGTGATACGTTGGGAGTTGCCGTGATTGTTTTCTACTGAATCAGTTCCTTGTCCCAACTGTATTTAAATAACAAAGGCAGAGGCAGGGACAGGATGATTACTGCAAAACCCTTTGCTCTCAGGGCTCATGGTGCTACTTTGTCAGACTAGAGGCGCACTACAGTGAGGCACACATGAAAACAAGGGTAAGAATTAAGCAATCCATCATGATTCTTGTGAGTGATTACATTCTAGAATGTATACACCCACAACACTCTTGCAGATTGTGGGGTAGCACGTTTTTGTGCTTCACAACTTTGCAATCAGGAGATCAAGACTGATCATGGCAGATGCCAGAGAGACTAATGATGACAATACTGATGGTGGCCATTGAAGAACAGGCTGCAGATGCGCTGCTGGACAGGAACAGGGAAGGATGAAAGATAATGCAACAGGAAGCCATGGCTAAGCTCACTGCTTATATTGTGATGCCCAATTTGTGGAAAAATGTAACATTTACCCAAGCATCCAAATTAAGTAGAGAAACAATACCAGTGTGGTTGCTTATATCAATAATTAAGGGTAGATATCTAAAATTTGTCACCTCCTTTCAGAGGAATCCAGGAAGGTACAGAAATGGATCCTCACTGTCAACTCAGGCTGTATTTTCTATCATTAACATGCTAGAAGAAAGCATCAGTCTCCAAATGACCGACACCTGCAAAAACCACGGGCGGGAATTTTCTGATGCCGGTGTTTCCAATCCCACTATCTGAAGTGACAGTGGGGAACGCATCCCCCTTGCCAACACCAACTGCCACACAGACATTTAACGCTCTAAGATGTGTTAATTGGCTGGAGGTGAGACTTCCACCCCTTGCTTTGGAGGATGTCTCGCCTCAGAGAGCTGCCGGCTAATCTGATTGGTCAGCAGCTCTGCAGTCCCAGTAGTGTAGTGGCCAGGACTGGGACTACAAGCAGTCCCCGGATTCAAAGTCTCGGAATCCAGGACCAGTTAAGTGCAGGTGGTCTCTTGGCAGGGCATGCAGGTAAGGCCTGGGGAGATCAAGAAAGAGGGGGTGGGGTTCTTGATGGAGAGGCCAGGGTGAGAAGAAGTGCTGAGGAGGGGAAGACCTTGTGGGAGGGGCACTGGATGTGGAAAGGAGACTGTTCAAGGAGTCTGTACTTACCTGAGACCTGAACAGGCTGGACTTCCCCTCTGCCCCTGAACTCCTCCCGCCAGCGTCAAAATTGAGGTAAGGGCTAGCCTAGCCTAGGGTCGGTTGGGGAGTGGGGGGTGGGGAGTTGGGGGGAGGGGGGGGGGGGGGGGGGGGGGGCGCGTTGGGGGGGGGGGGGGGGGCGCGAAGAGGTGGGGGGGGGGCGGGGGCGGGGGCAGGGGGCGGTGGGGGGGGAGGTGGAGGGAAGGCCATATAGGGAATTTTAGGGACTCCCTCCCCCCATCTAGAAACTGGAAACCCACTGTTGCGGGGTGGGGGGAAGGATGTAAAATTCTGCCCTGCCTTTTGCTTCGGTCTGGCAATCTGCCACCAGAAATGCAACCTCTTCTGATGGTGTTCTGAACATGCTGAGCTGGAGTCAATGCATCAGCATGCTCCCAGTAAGTACACTGGACCCATTAATATACCAGAAAAGAGCAATAAACGTCAATGGGCCAACAAAGAAAGGAGCCATATGTGTATACGTACAATGGGTTAACAATTTTGCAGTCACCCTGCATATAGGCCAGAACCAATTCAGTATGTGAATATCAGTGTGTGACACATGTAAACTGTATTTCCAAGATGCAGACTCAAACCCAACAACATTTGGATGCATCTTTAGTCCTTGATATACCATATTCACACTGTCCCCTTTGTTGTCTCCTTCACTTTGAATTCTGCCTCGTTTGTGGTAATATAGGCAACAGATGCCCAAGAACTGGCTACATTCGAAGTTGGTGCCCTGGGTAACAATTTGAAATTGGTGCGCAGGGTAATTCTTTGAGCTGCTGCTTTGTTTGTTTGCACCACCTTCCCACATGATGCAAACACTGCTCCTTGTGCCTACAAGTGTCTCTCTGTAATTCCAGTCCTTTTTTAGCCCTGGTTTTTTTCAAAATCATGTCGAAAAGGCCAGCAGGAAGTCCTGCGGCTGGCGGGAGCGTCAAGGGGAAGCATTTGTTGCTACGTATTAAGCAGAAAGTGGAGCCGCTAATGTGCCTGGAGAAGGGTCCCTCAGTCAAAAGATTAAATGAAGAATATGGTGTTGGTACATTAACTATTTATGATTTGAAGAAACAAATGGAGAAGCTACTTAAATTTTGTGCTGACAGTGATTTTCCCAACTTAATGGATGATAAGAAAACACTCCATCAGTCAAAGACTGTCCATGTTGACAAAGTGTTCCTAGAATGGATCAGGCAGTGCCAGAGTGAAAAATATCCATTGGATTGCTTCAATATTATGGCCCAAGTGAGAGTGTTCCGTGAAGAGTTTGGTCTAATAACACCATGTGAATACTGCTCAGGATGGTATAACAACTTTTAAAAACACCGTGGTGTATATTTGCTGAAAGTGTGTGGTGAAAAAGCTTCAGCTGACCATGAAGCTGCAGAGGCTGACTTGGATGAACTTTCCACAATAATATCGGAAGATGGTCTAACAGCAGAGCAAGTTTACAAAGCTGATGAGACCTCATTATAATGGTGGTATGTTCCCAGGAAAACCTATCTAACAGTGGATGAGTCAGCGCCAACGGGATTCAAAGATCCTCAGGAACAGCTTAGTGTATTCGGATGTTCAAATGTAGCAGGTACCCACAGGAATAAATTGCTTGTTATTGGTTTAAGCCAGAATCCTGGGGCTTTCAAGGGGATCAGGCTTTTCCCTGTTGTTTATAAGGCCAATGTGCACGTGGACGACTAGATCAATTTTCCTTGATTGGTATGAGAATCATTTTGTCCCTGAAGCCAGGGCTATTGGTCTGTGGACCTTCCTGGGGGCTGTAAAATGTTACTCCTTGATAATTGTGCTGCACACCCCGATGCAGAACTCCTCATCAAAAACAATGTTTTTGGAGTTTATTTGCTCTCCCGAACTGTAAGTTTCCCCCATCCAGTGCACGGACCAAGGCATTCTGTGGCCATTCAAGATCAGGTACAAGGCTGTATTCACAAATAAAATGCTGAATGCATACGACAGAGGCTTGGGATTTAAGGAATCTCAAAAAGAATGTAAAAGATGCACTCTGGAGTGTTATGAAGACCTGGGCCAAGATATTTTGATAAATGGATTGCACAACTTGTGGCCAGTTACCATGTTTCAAAATGTTGAAGATGAAATTGAACCTGATTTTTGTGGTTTCTGTGCGCCTGAGGAGAAAAAAGTTGTTGAAGATTTATTGGCATATGCGAAAGGTTTGTCATGTGCTGAACCCAACTGTTGGACAAAGAAGCTGTTGAGGATTATCTGAATATTGACAATGATGCTCCGGTTCACCTCCAACTCCAAGACAGTGAAATATGCAACATGGTCATAAATAAGAATAAAGAGAATGAGAGTGATAATGATGATGATGTAAATGGTGCATTGGATGAACAGGAAAAGGTGTCTATTGACAGGTGCATAAACATTATGGAGGAATTGATTCGTGGGATGGAGCAGAAGAGCTTCAGTATAGAGCAGCATGTTATGTAGGTCTACAAAATATAAGAAGTGTTCCTGAAAGAAAAGCCCAAATATTTGAAACAACTTCAGCTACAGGACATGTTTAAAAGAATTATGACAGAGCCTCAACCTTCACCTTCCTCAGCCTGTGTCCATCCCAGGCATTCCTTCTGATGATGACTCCTCTTCGGAAGAGACGTAATTTAAGAAAATAAATCCAATAAACCTTCATTTGGAAGTGGAAAAATGGATGATGATTTGATAAGTAAATAAAACACTTTTATTTTTCTTTATATTTATTTTTCATGCTTTATTTTATGTATCACAGTGTACATGCTAGGCCTAGGACCCAAAATCTGTAAAATCCCCAAATCCAGCACATATCTGGTCCCAAGCTTCCCAGGTACGGAGTCCAGTATCTGTATATTTATTTTTTCTCCTACAACAAATCTCAATTTTCTGTAAAAACCCATCTCCATCTTATATTGGACCATCACACCAATATATTAGAAAGCTATTCTAGCCATCACTTTTAATCCAAGAGTTTATGTAAGAAAAACTTGTTGAGTCATTGGCATGAGTTCTCTTAGCATGACAACTATTCTTGTTCTTTGTTTTCACTGATATATTATTTCTATGAACTTTCCTCTAAATTGTTTTAAGCTTCACATGGAAAATTGTATATACGCTATTTTTGTTCTATATCCTCTTTTGATTGAAGTGAAACCTCACTGCACCATCATTCTTTCCCACATCCTAAAAAGTACTGTGGAACTCCTTGACATTCTTAGAATCATAGGGCTGAATTTTCCCTCAGGAGAGGGAACCTTGACACTGGGACCATATGCGGATGCCGAGCCTGCAGGTGGCCTTTATTATCACTCTCACTGGAGCAACTTTACGACTCCTAATTGGCTGCCTCCATGTTTGCCAACCAATTAAGGACTGAGGCTGGTGCAGGGAAGCAGGAAGCCCAAAGGTAGAGCCCTGCAACAATGTCCGGACAGCAGAGCCACAGGTACAGGTAGATGCTGCTGGAGAATAGGGAAACCTGAGGGGTAGCTTAAAATGGGGATGCTCTTGAAGGCCTCTCTCCTCAGTGATGAACAAGGCGACAACATGCTGTGTAGAGCCTCAGGGTTGGGAGGGTTGGCCCCTCCCGAAGAGTGCCTGCGGCCACTCCTTAGGCTCCTATGAGCTTTGTGACCCTCAACCTATGCTGCCGATTAATTCAGCCACCCATGAGTCGACCGCCAATCTGCAGGCAAGAGGCTATCTCCCCAGCATTGGCAGGGTCTTGACAAATGGGAAAATTTAGGCTCTGGGTGAAAATTGCCCTTGATTGGAGCTCTAATTGGCTGATTACCTGCCTGCCTCTGTGCTGCCATGGCAGCCTCACCCCTGGCAAAGTTGTCTGAAAGCATGATAGGATCTGGCAGCCATTGCTTTTCAGGCCTACTGCCCTCTCACACCTCCAAACCCATCTCCACAAGAGCTGGAAAATTCAGTCCATTGTCTGGATTTGAGATCTCCTATGATCAAACCTGTGCTAACTTTCTGAAAGAATTACCCATTTAGTTCCATTCCCTTGCCCTTTCTCCATACTGTCTATATTTTCCTTTATCAAATAATCCTTCCCACTTTGTAGTATAAGGATGTTTGCCAGAGCAAAGGTTAATGTGGGACTGGAGAACAGCACCAGCCACAGAATGATTTAGAGAGACACATAACAGTAGACAGGAGACAGAGTTGTATGGCGAGACATCGTGTAGAAATTAGCTTGCAGTTAGCTCCTAGTCTGAGCTATACTTTGTACATTTGTAAATAGTTATATATTACCAATAAACATTAATGATCAACCTTACGAGCCTCTGAACCTCTTTGTGAGACATACTGAACAAATCCTTACAACACATTTCTGATAAAAGCTCTTATAGTTTCTGTTTCTCTTTCTAAATGGGGTTTCATGTGCTCTAAAAAGCTCCGCCCTTCATTCTTTTGATGAGAATGTTAAATTGATATAATTGAACAGCAGGCTTACCAGACAGCTTAAGTGATTTTTAAAATTTGCTTATCATAGCTTCTCCTTATTTTAAAAATCTCAATTAGAACTCCTCTTAGCCTACTCTATTGTTGTGTGCAGTGGGTTTTGGAGACACAAGGAAGCCTCTTTGAAGTCGGGGATTGGGCTTATTTAAGAAACCACTAAATGTTATGAGGGGAAGATATTAGATTTGTTGGCCAGGATAAGTGAGATTAAACTGGCCAAACAAGCTTCTCATATGAACCAATTGTGCAATTGTATTAATGGATGCTTAAAAGCAGATGAATAACAGCCACAACTCTTGCTATTCTAAGTGATACAAAGACTGGGTCAATAATAAGGCATCAGTGTGTGGGAGTCAATAGCTGTACTTAGATGGACAAGAGGGACTTGGAAATGGCAGCATCAGCGGCTTTGATAAATAGGCCACACTGTCAACCTTCTCTACCTTTGATGTTGCAATTTCTGTGGGTGTAATGTCATGAACCTGATTTGGCCTCTGAAGCTGACCTTAAATTGGATTAGCTGTAGACTGTTAGAGAAGGGGAAGGTTAATGGCATTACCGACTTTGAGGAGAACTGCATGCACTGTTCAAACAGCTAGAGCCTGTTAACAATGCAGATGTGCTTCAGACGCATCATAGATAGTGGATAGCAATTGCCATTAACCCGACCAGCTGCATTTCTAAGATGCAGTTCTAAAATTACATTGACTCTCAGATTTTGAAGGGTATTCCCTTTGTCAGGGATTGTTTTCTTTAAAGCCTCATATGGAGCACTGTGGTATTGTATTATTAAATTCCTTTGTGTTCTTGGGGAAATGTTGACTTCATAAGAGCTTTATTGCAAAAGAACTTCTTTATGTATAACTTCGTTACATATGAACTCCATTGCATTCATCTAGTGTTAGTTTTCTTAATTGTAGGCATGTCATGTCCACAAAAAGCAGGACAAGTCTAAGCCAATTATCTATGCATTACTCTACTCTCAATTATCTCCGAAGTGATGGAAGATATCATTGACAGTGCTATGGAATGACACTTACCCACCAATAACCTGCTCACTGATGTTCAGTTTGGGTAATATTTGGCGCTTGCTCTGAACAAGAACAAAAGGGCTGAATTCCACAGGTGAGTTGAAAATGACTTTGACATCAAGCTGCATTTGATCAAGCGTGGCATCAAGGAACCTGAGTAAAATCGAAAGGAATGGGAATTGGAGGAAAGCTCTTCCACTGGCTGGGAGTCATGCCCAGCACAAAGGATGATGGTTGTGGTTGTTGGAGGTCAATCATCTTAGTCACAGGATAACACTGCAAAAGTTCCTCAGGGGAATGTGCCAGGCCCAATCATCTCCAGCTGCTTCATCAATTACCTTCCTCCATCATAAGATCAGAAATGGGGAGGTCCACTAATGATTGCACAGTGTTCAGTACCATTTGCAACTCCCAGATAATGAAGCAGCCTGTGCTTGCTCACAGCATGATCTGCACAATGTTCAGACTTTGGCTGATAAGTCGCATATGACATTTGTGTCACCCAAGTGACAGGCAATGACCATCACCAGTAACCAACATGTTCAATAGCATTATCATTGCTGAATCCCCCACCATCCTCATTCTAGGGGTCCCCATTGACCAGAAATTGAATTGGACCAGCCATCTTAATGCTGTGGCTACAAGAGCAGGTCAGAGGCTGGGAGTTCTGTGGTGAAATAGTCACTGCTTGATGCCTCAGAAACCTTGGCGCCTCTACCAGGCACAAGTCAGGGATGTGATGGGTTACTCTCTACTTGCCTGGATGAGTACAGCTCCAACAACACTCAAGAAACTTGAGATAAAAACAAAAAAACTGCGGATGCTGGAAATCCAAAACAAAAACAGAATTACCTGGAAAAACTCAGCAGGTCTGGCAGCATCGGCGGAGAAGAAAAGAGTTGACGTTTCGAGTCCTCATGACCCTTCAACAGAACTTGAGTTCGAGTACAAGAAAGAGTTGAGATATAAGCTGGTTGAAGGTGTTTGGTGGGGGGGGGGGGGGGGGGGGGGCGGAGAGAGAGAGAGAGAGAGAAGTGGAGGGGGTTGGTGTGGTTGTAGGGCCAAACAAGCAGTGATAGAAGCAGATCATCAAAAGATGTCAACAATAATAGAACAAAAGAACACATAGGTGTTAAAGTTGGTGATATTATCTAAACGAATGTGCTAATTAAGAATGGATGGTAGGGCACTCAAGGTATAGCTCTAGTGGGGGTGGGGAGAGCATAAAAGATTTTAAAAAATTTAAAAATAATGGAAATAGGTGGGAAAAGAAAAATCTATATAATTTATTGGAAAAAAAAGGAAGGGGGAAACAGAAAGGGGGTGGGGATGGGGGAGGGAGCTCAAGACCTAAAGTTGTTGAATTCAATATTCAGTCCGGAAGGCTGTAAAGTGCCTAGTCGGAAGATGAGGTGTTGTTCCTCCAGTTTGCGTTGGGCTTCACTGGAACAATGCAGCAAGCCAAGGACAGACATGTGGTCAAGAGAGCAGGGTGGAGTGTTAAAATGGCAAGCGACAGGAAGGTTTGGGTCATTCTTGCGGACAGACCGCAGGAAACTTGACACCATCCAAGACCATACAGCCCACTTGAATGACATCCCATCCACCACCTTAGGCATTCATTCCTTTCACCACTGACACAGTGACAGCATTGTCCATCAGATACAAAGTGCACTGAAGCAACTTGCCAAGCCACCCTTTGACAGTATCTCCTAAACCTGCAACTTCTACAACCTGGAAGGACAAGGGCAGCAGACACATGGGAACACCACCACCTGCACGTTTCCCTCTAAACCACAAACCATCCTGACTTGGAGCTATATTGCTGTTCCTTCACTGTCACTAGGTCAAAAATCTGGAACTCTTTCCCTGACTGCACTGTGAATTTACCTATATCACATGGACTGCAGCTGTTTAAGAAGGCAACTCACCACCATCTTCTCCAGGGCAATTAAGATGGGTAATTGAGCCCACATCCCATGAACGAATAAGGAAATAAAGTTAGTAATTTAAAATAGTGTCCATTATGTTGTTTAGTTGGTAGCACATTTGCCTTTGAATCAACACTCAAGAGCCTTGAGTACAAACTCTAGGCTGTCACCCCAGTGCAGTACTGAGGGAATGCCGTGGTCTTGGTGCGCTGACTTTCAGGTGGCATGTCTCCACCCTCTCAGATGGAAGTAAAAGATTTAAGAGCACTATCTGAAGATGAGAAGGGCAGTCTCCTTAATGCCTTACCAATATTTATCCTTGAAACAACATCATTAAGACAGATTATCTGGTACTATATCTCACTGCTGTATAGTGTTTGTTGAATGCAATTTGGTTGTTATATTTCCTACATTGCAACAGTGACTACAGTTCAAAAGTGCCTCTGGCTATAAAGTGTTTGGGGTATCCTGAGGTTGTGAAAGGCACTTTATAAAGACAAATTCTTTATTTCTTTGTTACTTAGCTTCGTGCTTATTTTTCTCAGTTTTTCCTAAGTCTAAATGCTTGAGATCGTGTTGAATCCCCTTCTCCTCATGGCTGTGGATGAGGGGACAGGATAGTGCATGATACACTGTCCACAAGAACCACAAGTTCTTATCTCTCTGCTTCCTCTGCTCCGCTTCAGCTGGAAAAAACAGATTGGATCCTAAGCTGAATGTGCCACTCATTCTTTCAAATGCCAAGTTTCCCCTTTAACAAATGGCTGTAAAGCTTTATTTCAAGTGTAATTATGATTGGCTTTTTGGTTTGTAACCATTATGCCCCATTCCGCCTGACCAAAGTTTCATTCAGGAAAATTGTGCAACCTGTCTACAAGTTAGCGTTTAGAGAAATTCTTCAGTGCATAAAGGGGAATTTTTAAGCACTAAATTCATTGCCAAAGGGAAAAAATGAAAAATACAAGAGCTTATTAATGTAGCTTTACTTCTGCAATGCCCCAAAGGGATTTTTCGTAATGAACACACCATACAGCTTAATGTGTTTCCTTTTTCTGCTGAGGAAAATTCTTGGTAAGAGCTATGGTGACAGGTTTAAGAAGCAGGGATTTTTTTCACTGGGAATTTAATAGAAGTTTTCAAATTAATGAAAAGTTTCAAGGGGTCAAATAGTGAAAGATTGTTTCCACTACTTGATGAATTAATAACAAGGGGGCATAAACTCATTATCGTTGGAAGCGCAAAGAAGGAAGAAGAATTTTGTTCACATGGAATGTTCTCGAATCATGGAATGTTTTACCACAAGTGACTATCGAGGCAGAGACTATAACATAACTTAAAAGAGAAATCAATCAGCATCTGAAAAGAATGTAAATGGGCACAAGAAAGGGTTATGTATGCCTGGGGCCTGGATGGAAGTTTTGGGGGTTCTGTATTCTCCAAAAGTATATTGCTTGAGTCTGTACCATTACAACTCTTTATTTACAGCAAGTATTTACACATGTGGATCTCTACACGAGGTTGTAGCTTCTCCTCCTTCCAGATCTCTCTTACTTCTCAATCATGTGGTCTGACATCCTTATTGCATCAGCATTGTGTATGCTTCTGATGTTAACCCTTTACTCTACAATAACTATAGTTCAGAGCTAGCATCATTACAGGCATGATGGGCTGTTTGGCACTCCTTCCGCACCATTTATGGTTCTGTCCTGTGACATACCTAGAGGTGGGAGCAAATAGACTGATTTTTCCATTATATAAAGAGGTACAAGGTTGCTTTACATGCAGGACAGATGCTTTTTAAAAAATTCATTCATGGTATGTGGGCTTGGCCAGCATTTATTGCTCATCTCTAATTGCCCTTGTTTAGTGGGCATTTTTAAAAGTGAACCACATTGCTGTGGGTCTGGAAGCACGTGCAGGCCAGACCAGGTAAGGATAGTAGATTTCCTTTCCTAAAGGGCATTAGTGAACCAGATGGGTTTTAATAACAATTTGCAATGGTTTCATGGTCAACATCAGATGTTTAATTGCAGATTTTTATTGGATTCAAATGTCACAATTTGCCATAGTGGGATTCAAACCTGGTTCCCCAGACATTACTCTGGGTCTCTGGAATACTAGTCCAGTGACAATACCACTTTGCCACCACCTCCCGTTATGCTAGTGTGTGTTCCATGTATTTAAGAGGTGACCCCCCAATGCTCTCCTGGGTGGCCACTTAACTACCACAAGGAAAACTTCTATTAAATTTAATTAAATGAGCTCATCCAATTCCCTGTTGCCTGTATCTTAACTCATACTGATGCTGCTCACCCATCAGTCTTGTGCTTCCTGATCTACATTGTCTCACAGTCCAGCCACACCTCAATTTTAAAGCTCTCATCCATGTTTTCAGAACTTTACATTGTCTGGCCCCTCCTCAGCTCTGTAATTTTTTCATCCAGCCCTACAATCCTTCCAAGATCTCTACACTCATCTACTTATGGCCTCTTTCATTTGCTTCACCATTGGCGGCTATGCTTACAGCTGCCTGGATCCTAAGCTCTGAAATTCCTAAGCCCTCCACCTCCCTACTTCTTTTTCCTCCATTAATTTCTCCCTAAACCTACCTGATTGAACAATTTTTTGGTCACCTACCCTAAACTCTTTCTATGGTTATGTTAATTTGTAAGATATTTGTGCATTAGCAGTATGTGGTATTTGTTAATTTTTAACATAATCCAAACTTCTTTCAGGCAGCAATCCAATTTACTGCTTGGTCACACATTTGTTTTTTCAAAAATTGTTAATTAAATCCAAAGAGGTAAATTTGCTCCGACTTGCTGTGACAAACATGCATCTATGTTAGTTCATTGATTTGTTTTTGTTTTATTGTTGATCACACAGAGTTAACATCAGTTTGTCCGGGTGTTTCTACAAGGTAGGTGAATACATGTATTGTTTTAACAGACAAAAGTCAATCAATCTGTGTTGAGTTTTGATTCCTGTTAAACAGAGACTTTAATCTGCTATTACACATCGAATATAGAGTGACTGGTGTCAAAAGCAAAATACTGTAGATGTTGGAAACCTGAAATGGAAACAGAATGCTGGAAATACTTATTAGGTCATGCGGTATGATCTGTGGAGAGTGAAACAGAGTTGACATATCAGGCTACTGACCTGATGTCAGTGTTGTATTATCACCGCTGATCACCATGTTGTATTATGGTGCCAGCTGTGGTGTCTCAATTATGAGATCTTGAGACTTGTATGTTTAAACATGAACCATTTATTGTTCATCTTTAACTATGTACAGATTCTAGGTTACTGTCATGCATGATGCTGTTTCCATTCTGGTAGGCTGCTTCTAGAGTGTTCTTATTAGAGTGCTCTCTCAGTCTATTACCATGTGACTCTATACATCATATCGTGGTTGGTGCTATTCTCCAGTTCCACATTAACCCTTGCTCTGCTGAGCAACGTTTCATTACAATGGCATGCAAGTGCATCATACAACATTAAATAACAGTCAAAGTTAAAAATGTTAGATATGGAACAGGGTTTAAGAGAATAAGAGGCAGGGAAAGTGGGGAGGAGAGAAAGAATGAGAGGGAAGATCTATAATAGGGTGGCAAGTCGGAGAAATTAAATGACAAAAGGGCTGATGGTACAAGGCAAAAATAGATGGTAAAGAGACAAGAAACAAAAGATGGGTCTAGAGAATCATCACCAACAGCTGATGTCCAAGAAACTAGGGAGTGACAGTTATCTGAAATTATTGAACTCAGTGTTGAGTTCTTAAGGCTGTAAAGTACTTTGTCAAAAGATGTGCTACCATTCCTCGAGTTTTGTTGGAAGAGTGTAGCAGGCCTACACTGTAAAGGGAGGCCAAGAGTGGGAATGGAGTAGAAGATTAAAATGACAGGTGACCAAAAAGTCAGGGTCACACTTGAGGATTGATCAAAAGTGTTCGTTGATTTTAACCTGTGGGCAACTGGGTTCAATCTAAGGGCTAGTATCTACATATCTCTTTAAAGCATTACACCATTTTTCAAATGATTATGAGCAATGGCGTATTGCAATCTTTTGTTATGCATGTTGAATGCTCAAGTTATTTTCCATAAATTGAGCCAAGCTGGAGCAGTGGGTTTGTTTGACTGGTGGGTCTCTGACCTGTGAATTGAGAGAAATGGACAATTCTTTAGACATAAATTTCTAAAATGAGCTTACCCGGAGCTGCAGCTACAGATCACTAGTCAGTGGGAGGCCAGCAAAGATATCGTGCTATGAATATCCACTTTCAAGATTCATGAGAGCTTCAAGATACTGGAAGACACAGCTTCATTGTTTTTATATATCAAAAAGGATCACAAAGTTTGTAACAGATGGTACCAAATGTTATAATTTCTCTTGCTGTAAGTTAAACAGATTGTCTTTGTGTTTGTAACTTGAGGTTTGTTTGTTGGTATCATCTTCTTCCCAGAAGGTTTGCTGCTATGGAGCTCCATCTCTATCTGTCCTATGCTGTCCTCACACATTCCGCATAAGTCAGCAGCTTCCAGTTCATTATACCTGTCATCCAGTTTCTTCCCCAGTTTCCGTCTCCTATTTTTTCTGTTGATCTTTCCTCCAATAATTCTCCGTTTACTGTTTGCTCTGATGACGTGACTGAAGGATTGTATCTTTCTGTCTTTGATGTTATGCATTAACTTCCTCTTTTCTCCAGCTATTTCCAGCACTTCCTCATTAATCTTTCTGTCTGTGTAGGATATATGGAACATCCTCATATATGTCTACATTTCAAATGCAGTTAGGTTATCAATGGTCTCTTTGTTTGTTGTCCATGTCTCCAAGGCAAATAACATGTATGATAAAATGTAGCACCTTAGCATTCTTTTCCTAAGATTCAGATTCAGTTCCCCTGATGTTAATATGTCCTTCATTCTGACAAAGCTGGTCTTGGCTTTCTCAATCCTCCTTCGGAACTCACAATCACATCTACCATTTTCTGTAATAATCTGCCCAAGTTTTTTTTAAATTATTCATTTACAGGATGCGGGCTTCCCTGGTTATGCCAACATTTATTGCCCATCCCTAGTTGCCCTTGAGAAGATGGTGGTGAGCTGCCTTCTTGAATCGCTGCCGTCCATGTGGTGTAGGTACACCCACAGTGCTGTTAGGGAGGGAGTTCCAGCATTTTGACCCAGCAACAGTGAAAGAATGGTGATTATATTTCCAAGTCAGAATCGTGAGTGACTTGGAGGGGAATTTCCAGGTGTTGGTGTTCCAGGTGGTGTTAACTTGTTTTCACGTTTCAGAACTTGTCTGCTTACTTAAATATTCACTTCTGGGTTAGGTCTCTGTTTATCATCAGCTCCTTGGTCTTCTTTACATGCATTCTTAATTCATGTTCCTCGCTCCTTGCTTTCACTTTATTTACTGTTTCCTGTAGTGCCTCTTCTGACTCTGCAATCGGTGCAATGGCATCTGTGTATCTCAAGTTGTTGACATTCAACCACCACCCCACCTCCCCGCACCAGAGTTGCAACCTGGTGGATCTCCTATGTCTCTGAAGACAGCTTCAGTGAACAGGTGAACAGTTTTGGGAACATAACACATCCCTGGCCCCCTCCTCTTTGCTTGAAGTTAGGTCTGATAAAGTATTCAATCCAGTTACAAAAGACAAGAAGGTTCTCCTGATGGCATGTGGTATCCTCCAGTAAAACTAATAGCAATGGATCTTTATTCCCAGATCTATTCTCATTTTCTAGGTGTAGGGCAGATTAAGGTGCAATATAACGGATATGAGGCCCAATAGAAGGCAAGCGCTAACATAGCAAAATACTTACACTTGCATTCTACATCTTATAATAACACTGGATATAATAGTGCTCTTAAGTCAATGAACAGAGTCAGCTGAGGTTTAATATGGTCAGTTTCTAGGGGCATTTCTTGATCCTCTAGTTGTTATTCTGAAATACATTGCAGCTGGAGTATTCAGTGCAGCTTTGGGGATCCAATAAGAGGAAGAATGTAAAACAAATGGAAAAGATGTTGGGCTGCATATTACAGGGGGATGTGGGGTTCGGGGGGGGGGGGGGTGGACAGCTCACCACCCCCCACCCCCCCCCAACCCCCCTGCCTTGGAGCCAACTCACTCCACTCCAGCCCACCTCACAGCCATAATGCGCTGCGGGTGGGCTAAATAGCCTGCTAGTGGGACTTCTGACCCTCACAGGGGAGGAAGCCCCACCCTCTGGAGCTGCCTGCCAATCCGATTGGCCAGCAGCTCCAGCAGTCCTGCCAGTGGCAAAAGTGCATTAGTGGGCACTGCCAAGCCTGCAAAACCCTGGAGCAAGGTAAGTCTGGGATATTGCATAGGGAGGGTTTGGGCAGCTTGTGGGGGGTGGGGGTGGTATGGTGGCTAGTGAGGCGGGGGTGGTTTGTTTTAGAGAGCAGACAGGTAGGAATAAAAGAGGCTACTGTCTTTGGGGTGCTGCCCCCTGGTGTGCAAGGGCCACCCCCTGAAGATAGTACCCACCCCCCTTCCTTCCCACCCTTTTAAAAGGTTTTTTAAAAAAAACAGCCTGCTCTTGCCCAACTGCCCCCGCCAACCGTATTATGGCATCGAAAGCGTATTAGCCGGGTCAATTGGCTTGTTAACAGCTCAACTGACCCTTGGTTATTTATTTAAATTTGGTGGGCGGGCTGCAAATTTCAGTGTTATGGTTGGGAGCTTGGGGGTGGGCAGGAAGGTGGTGGGGTGGGCACCCATCCTATTTTACATGCCCCCCCATTGCCAAAAACATGCCAGGTGGGGGCACATAAAATCTAACACGCTGTTGTGGATTCACTGGAATGTTACTCGGGATGAGGTGTTGGAGCTATGAAGAGAGATTTTCAGTTCCATTTGCAACTACTCAGATACTGCAAAAGTCCATGTCCACATGCAGCAAGACCTGGGCACCGTTCAGCACTGGACTGATAAGTCAAAATAATATCTGTGCCTCTCTGGTGCCAGGAAATAACCATCTCCAAAAGAGTTAGACAAACCCCCCTCCTTTTGACATTCAACAGCAATACTAACATGGAATCCCACCACCACCCCCCCACCCCATCAACATCCTGAGGGTCACCATTGACCAGAATGTTAACTGGACCAGCCAATGCAGCTACAAGAACAGGTCAAATGCTAGCAATTCTATGGCAACTAACTCATCTCCTGACTCCCCAAAGCCTGTGCATCACCTGCAAGGCACAAGTCAGGAGTGTGATGGAATACTCTTCACTTGCCTGGATGAGTGCAGCTCCAACAAAATTCAAGAAGCTCAACACCATCCAGGACAAAGCAACCACCACCTTAAATATTCGATTCCCTCCATGACCAGCACACAATGACAGCAGTGTGTACAAAGTACATTCTACTGCTGGCACTGATCAAGCCTCCTTTAACAGCACCTTCCAAACATGCAACCTCTGCCACCTAGAAGGACAAGGGAAGCAGATGTACAAAAACACCACCACCTGCAAGTTCCCCTGCAAGTCACACACCATCCTGACTCGTAATTCTAGACTGTTCCTTCACTGTTGCAGTCAAAATCCTGGAACTCCTTTCCTAACAGCATTGTGGATGTATTTACACTGGATTGACTCCAGTGATTCAAGAAGGTAGCTCACTATCACCTTCTCAAAGGCACTTAGGAATAAGCAATAAATGCTGGCCTAGCCAGTGATGCCCACACCCTGTGAACAAATAATAAAGAACTGACTTCAGAAGTTAAGGCTTTGTGGCTTTGAGCTGAGGTTCTTAAGATGGTAAGGGGTGACATGATGGAGACCTTCATAATTCTGATAAGGTAAAAGCATTAAGTTGTTCCACCAGGCTATTGAGGCAGTTATGGCAGAGGGAGGGGTGGTGGGGGGTGGGGGGTGGGGGGGAAGATGTTGGGGGGGTGTTGGTGGGTGGGGGGACCCGGGTTTGGGGGGTGGGGGGGGAGCGGTGTTGGCTCGCGGTGTAGGGGTGCGGTGGGGTCATAACTTTGAGTTGGTCGCAAAAAACATTTAAAGAAGAAGCCAGGAACGATATCTTTACATGGAAGGCAAGTTTCTGCCACAAAATTGCACAACTTGGATGGTCCAGTTGTTTATTTTCTGTCATTTTCATATTTATGTGTTTTCACATTGAATTGCTGCCTCAATATGAGTTACATCACAATGTGGTATAACTTTCATCAATGGCACACACTTACAGCAATGCACATGATGTGGTCCTTCTTGTTGTTGTAGTTTGATCAAACCTGCTGTTGTCAGTACTCCTCTAGGCTTTCCCCTTAAGCTAAAAATACTTATCTATGTGCTCTTTCTTTTCGTTGCATCCCTATCATCTTGAAATCAATTATTATACTGTTCCTATTCAAACACTCTCCCAGTCGGAGGTGGCATATTTTGGATGAGAAATTAAACCTGCCATGTCTGAGATTATGTTTCACAGGGACAACTGAACTTCCTTATGTGAAGCCAAAGAGCTGTCATGATAGGACAGGTTCTAAGATCTTGGTCATAACACGCTGATTGACATATGCCCACTGGCATATCAGATGCCCTGAGTAATAATCTTCTGTAGAACATGTTGATACAGAGGTCCAATCTCCTTGCTATTCTAGCTGGTAGAGGATGCAGGTTCAGATAATGCCTGGAGAGTGGCGGGGAGGCTGACAGGGGTTGGTAGACATCCTGAGCAGGCAAACTTGTTATGGCAATGAGAAAATGGTCACATATGTTCCTCAATGTTGGACAAATCTTGTGCATATGAGATAGTCCCTACATCTCTGGCATGTCTCTCCATCGCTCTGGCATCCAGTCAAGGCTCATGCACATTTATGTTCTCTTCTTGATGTTATGATCCCAGCTGATGTTATTGGAACCTGGTGGAACCTGGCTTGAAGATCCTAACTTTTATTTTTTGTTTAGATTTGTGGAGAGTGGCTACTGCACAGAATTGCAGGAGTCAGCTGATGAACTTTTAACAAAAGAATAAAACAATTATTAAACAGGGAAAGATGAACCATATTACAATACTCCTTCACCCACAACTATACATTTACGCATATACACAGATTTACAAGGATAACATAAATTACAAAAGCTATCTTATACTTTAATGTTCCAGTAAGTATGCAGTCCATGTAAACCAATAGATGACCTGTAGTCAGACACACCACACTCTGGAACCAAGTGACAGATGCCACCCCAAACAGATGCTGTGGATCCCGCATCAACTCCCCCCAGACATCTTTCACATGAGGGTTTCCAATTTCCACTCTCGAAAAACTTGCTTTGGAATCTTCTCCCAAATGACGCTTTCTCTCAGATGCCTTCCAACAAGGGTCCACCTCCAGGGTTTCAAACTCTCCTTCCTATGTTCCTCTTCCCTGGATCACCACATGCACTTAAGCTTCCTTTCATGCCCTCTCCCTCAAATACTTAGCCATGCCAACACAACACTACTGCTTCACATGCCCACAGTAAAGAGTTACAGACCTTCAGTCATCCCCTTGGATCTTATGGCTTCTCGCAAGCCTGTATTGTTTTAAATCTGTGTCATGCAGCTTTCTCCCTTTAAGTTTGGAGCCTTTCCCTGCTCCTCATTCTTAACTTCACTTAGCAGGGCCTTTTCCAAGTTCCCGTCCTTGTCCTTTGATTGAACTGTCCTCTTGGGACTTTTCCTGGTTTTTGGGACTTTCTTCTTTAATTGCTGGAACGTGCTCCTTGCAGTTCCCTCTCCTGTCCAGCCTCTCTGGAATCCTGGCTTCAACTGAACCAAAATTGCACTTCTGGTTTTCGCTGTCTCTGTGGGTCCCTCTCTCTGGACCCTTGTTGCTAGGCAACATCACCATTTTTTTCTACCTTGTGTTTGTTTTAACTTTCCTTCAAGAGTTGTGAAATGTCATTAGAAAGCAGGCACACAAACAAAGCCTTAGACCTGGTGTCTCTACTCTAAAATGAAACTAGATGTCATGTTCCACCTTTTTAACCCACAAATAGAAAAATATACATTAATTTTAAAGCTAAAACTTCAACTTAAAGCTATAGCTTATTCCTAACAGGCACAAATACAAATAGAACCTACTTAAGCTATATCTATTTCCGAACACTGAGGCTCATTTCATTCATCCTCAACTGAGGAGGATTATTGCTCCTCCCTGTCATCCTGATGCAAAGGTTTGCTGTGTTGCATGGCACATTGTGCAATTCACAACATACCACGACTACCTGTAAAACACTGTGTGGTGCGCACTGCAGAGCCCCTCCAGACCTGTCAAGGCAGTGGATGGGCATCTTCAACATGCCAATGGTCTGCTTGATGATGGCTCTGGAGGAGACTTGAGCTGCACTGTAGCTCTCTTCCACTGCATTGTGGGGATGCCTCACTGGTGTCATCAACCAGGTCTGGAGAGAATAGCCCTTGCCACCCAGGATCCAGCCTTCAGTTTGGGTAGGGGCCTTGAAAAGCTCAGGAAGCTGTGAATTCCACAAGGTATGAGTCATGAGGTTTGCCTGGAAAGTGAACACAGACCTACATGATTCTTCGCCTGTGGTTGCAAACCAGTTGGATGTTTATCGGGTAGAATCCCTTGAGTTTCACATATGCTGTGCCCAGGAAGATCTAATGGCAACATGAGTGCAGTCAAATACCGATGAGATTACTAATTAATCCTGTCTCATTACACAAGACAAGCTTTAAGATAGCCACTTATGCGGGGATCCATGAGTCATAGCTCGAGGAAAATGTCCTAAATGCATTCCATGAACTTATCCTCCAAGCTACTTTTGCCAAATAGATTTTTCCAAAGGTGAAAGTCCCTCCTCAATATTACATTGTCCTTGTTACAAGATCCTCTTAATTCTTGATTAATACTCTGTCCAACAATGTAACTACTGTTGGGGAGTCTATAAACTAATCCCACCAGCATTTTCTGTCTCTTGCTATTTCTTATTTCCATCCATACAGTTTCTACTTTCTGCTCTTTTGAATCAAGATCCTTCCTTATTACTGTTTTTATGTCATCAGTTATTATCAGAACTACCCCCCCTCCTTTTCCATTTTGTATGCCTTTTCGAAACATCAAGTACCCTGGAATATCTAGTTCCTAGCCTTGGTCACCATTCAACCCCATCTTTGTAATATCAGATGAAAACCATTTATCTCTATTTGTGCCATCAATTCATCTTATTCACAATATTACTGTTAAACTCTCTACCCTTTCCTGTTATACCCTGCTTGCCTTTACCTAAGTTGCTACACTGCTCCAAGGCCTTGAATTTTCTCTTTAGATTTATAAATTTCCCCTCTTCTAAACCCTCCCATTTTTAGTTTAAAGCCCTACTACAGCCCTAATTATTTGAGTCACCAAGACACTGGCCCAGGTCCAGTTTAAGTGGAGCCTGTTCTAAACGAATAGTTTCCTCTCTCCCCAGTGGTGCCAATTGCCCTTTCAACATTCTGCTCTGTTGTCCCCTTTTCCAATTTGCCATACAAATTTGTTCATGATTCAGGTAGCAATCCAGAAATTATTACCTTTGAGGTTATGCTTTTTAATTTGTAGCCTAGCTCCTCAAACCCCCTCAGCAAAAGCTCATTCCTAGTTCTGCCTATGTTGTTGGCTTCTATGTGGACCACAGCTGAATTCTCCCTCTCCTCCAAGATTTTCTCCAGTGGTGAGGAGATGTCCTTAACCCTGGCACTGGACAGATGACACAGCCTTCAGTACTCCCCGAAAAGAACAATATCGATCCACTTGACTATACTATCCCCTACCACTGTTCCATTTCACTCCCTCACTTGAATTGCCTCCTATACCACAGTATTATGGTCAATTTGCTCATCCACGCTACAGTCTTTGCTGTCAAATGCACAGGAAGAAAGAACTTCCCTACCAGAAAACTTTAACATCATTTTTGTGTTCAAATGCACTCAAAAACAATCAGTGATCATGTGACATCAAATGTTCTAATTTGGAACTCTTTTTTCACATATTTGACGGTGTTTTGCCATCTTTGACATCAAATGCAATTAAAGTCCAAAAAGGTGTTCAAAGGCAAAATTTGCGTACAGGCAGCAATATTATTCGTTTGAAGGCATAAAGTGTGCTCAAAAGCATCATATGGCAACGCAAACTGGAGAAACAACACCTCATCTTCCGACTAGGGACTTTACAGCCTTCCGGACTGAATATTGAATTCAACAACTTTAGGTCGTGAGTCCCCTCCCCCATCCCCACCCCCTTTCTGTTTCCCCCTTCTTTTTTTTCCCAATAAATTATAAAGATTTTCCTTTTCCCACCTATTTCCATTATATAAAATAAAAAAAAAACCCACTAGAGCTATACCTTGAGTGCCCTACCATCCATTCTTAATTAGCACATTCGTTTAGATAACATCACCAACTTTAACTTTAACACCTATGTGTTCTATTGTACTATTGTTGTTGACATCTTTTGATGATCTGCTTCTATCACTGCTTGTTTGTCGCTACAACCACACCAACCCCCTCCACCTCTCTGTCTCTCTATCTCTCCGCCCCC
The DNA here is from genome assembly GCF_017639515.1 of Carcharodon carcharias. Taxonomy (NCBI): domain Eukaryota; kingdom Metazoa; phylum Chordata; class Chondrichthyes; order Lamniformes; family Lamnidae; genus Carcharodon; species Carcharodon carcharias. The sequence goes on along the minus strand of NC_054480.1, from coordinate 69,719,578 downwards.
CACACACACACCTTAAACCAGCTTATATTTCAGCTCTTTCCTGGACTCGAACTCAAGTTCTGTCGAAGGGTCATGAGGACTCGAAACGTCAACTCTTTTCTTCTCCGCCGATGCTGCCAGACCTGCTGAGTTTTTCCAGGTAAATTTGTTTTTGTTTTGGATTTCCAGCATCCGCAGTTTTTTTGTTTTTATCTCTGTGGTATCCTGGGACATTGTTTGTAAGGTATGATTCCGTGCGTATGACAATATCAGGTTGTTGCTTGACTAGTCTGTGAGACAGCTCTCCCAATTTTGGCACAAGTCCCCAGATGTTAGTAAGGAGGACCTTGCAGGATTGACAAGTCTGGGTTTGCCATTGGCACTTCCGGTGCCTCAGTAGGTGCCAGGTGCTCCATCCGGTTTCATTCCTATTAGACTTAGTAGTGGTTTGATGCAACTGGGTGGCTTGCTACATCATTTCAGAGGGCATTTACCAGTCAATCACATTGCTATGGGTCTGAAGTCACAATGTAGGCCAGAGCAGGGACAGATTTCCTTCCCTAATGGACATTAGTGAACCAGATTGTTCTATGACAATCAACAATGATTTCATGGTCACCATTATTGAGATTAGCTTTTAATTCCAGATTTATTGATTGAATTTAAATTCCACCAGCTATCGTAGTAGGATTTGAACCTGTGTCCCTAGAGCATTAACCAAGGCCTCTGGGTTACTAGTGACATTGCCACTACACTGCCACAACTCCACTGCCTCTTCTTCAAAGTAGTGCCATAAGAACTTTTATGTTCATCTGAAATGGTGGTTTGCTTCAGAAGCAAGGGCGCTACCATTGAACCATGGCTAACAGCAGGGCGGTGGTAGTGTTGCTGGAGGCCTAGACTGTACACTGGTCATATGTTGACTCTGAGTGCAGTGGGTTTGATAGTCCAAGTGACAGGCTTTGCTCCTTTTTTGGAGTTAAAGAAAATTATGTATTTCTATTTTGTTCATGAAGGTTAAAGGTTAGTAGTGCTGGGAGGACTGAATGCTTTTTAGTTTTCCTAATGTCAGCACCAAGCACACTGATGTTTGATCCAGCAACAGTTAGGCCAGTTTCATCCTTTCCACATTGCCCGCCAAGAATGAGCCTCACCCTGCAAAGAACCTCCTAAACGCCACTAGTGAAGCACTTCCATCCCAGCCACATTTGGATTCTCATCGAGTGATATGAGTAATTTAGCAGCAAGTTGGGAGCCGGTGTGAGATAGCACAAACTTGTCCCATGTAGAAGGACCTTCAACATTTTGCCAAGGCAGGAGACTTTTGTCACTTCCATCAGTATGGGCTGGTATTGATTCCCGAGATGAGATTCTCCTCCAAGATCCCACCTAAGGTACAGTGGGGTTTGGCACCAATCATCTTCCTATTCAAGTTTCTGAGGTACACTGACATCCTTCTGAATCACTTTGGGAACAAAATATAAATAGTTGGGATTAACATGAAGTGTTGCATATCTGCCATCTTATGTTGCAGCTGCATGTTTCGTTTGCATCTTCAAAAGGCCCCCCACATATCATTTGGATAAACTTGCCTGCAATAACTGCAGTGATAAGATAGCCAAATGCAACACACAGTTGTGGTTACATGTGGAGAATCACCCTTGGCCGAGGCTGTGAGTTACCAGAGGATCACTTAAACACATGAAACTGTTTGTACCACCCAAAGAGAAAAAAGAAACTAGAAAGTGAATTAATTCAGAGCTGACTAAACCTCAGACAGCACTGGCATTTCCAGCTGATAGCTAGAAATCGCCTAGCAACAGGAGCATATTAATGAACGGTCAGGTGTCACTGTTGACATTTTCCATTGTAAAATTAAAATAGCCCAGTTATGGCTGTTGGGCTATTGCACACAGCTCCCAGAGAGGGGTCTGCATTTGAATTCATTAGTTCAGAATTATGTTACACGATTTGGAATTCTCAATAGATTCATTACCTCATAGTATGTTATGTAGCTGCAACGAAAAGATCTCACAGGAGGCAAACTTTAAACTGGCAGTAATTGCTGGCTCGCGGTGTTGGCCTGTTTTTCAGCATTAAGTTTATGTACCATGTTGCTGATAGCTGCCCAGCTGATATAAAGCTACTTTATTACATGTAATATGAATTCTACACATAGTTTTCAAATGTTAATCAGGAGATCCTCTGCAAGTGTTGATTCCCTCTCTGGAGACCTCTCGTAAATAGTAGCACATTCCCACAGGTCCTTCTCTGTAAATAGTTACACAGGTCCTGGGACTCTGTAAACACTGATACACACCTTAGGATCCCTCTGCAAATAGTGACCAACGCTCTGGGGAAATACTGTAGTCATATTTCCATAGGGAGCTCTCAGTAAGTACTGACACAATCCCAGAGGACGCATCTCTAATCAGCTCTACTTCACCACCATCTCTCTCAACCTCTCCATGGCCTCTGTTATAAACTGCTTGTCTGACATCCAGTACTGGATGAGCCACGGTTGGAATCAATCAATGACTAATCTGAAAATGGTTGAAGGTCCCTTTAAGTGGCACTGTTGGAGAGGGGGTGGTGGCCTTCCTGCTGCTGCATGCATATTAAACTGTGCGTGTTCAAGAAAGGACATTAGCTGGAGCAGTGAGGTGGAAAATGGAACTGCTGGCATCAAATCTACATTAGGCACGAACTGATGCCATGATTTGCACACTCTGCATACTCACGACACTCGCTCCTCACAGCCATGCTAATGCCCTCACCAAAATGGCATCTTGTGTGAGTTGCAGTGGAAATGTGGACACACAGTGATGATATTGTTTTGGTATCAAAATGATACTCGTGGCAGTAAAGAGCAGATTTCTGAGATAAAGTATCATCCATCCCACAATTTAAGGGACTGGACAAAAAGTAGCAACTTCAATGAAAGACTCTTAAATGTGGATTGTGCCTTGTACCAAGACTAACGCTTTCTTTCTTTGATTTGCCTACAGTTTCTTCTCAAGTTAGTTATGAAGATAGTGCTAAACAACAAAAGGAAGCCACAGAAGGTTTTATATTGTTTAATTCTCTGCATAAAAAGTCTTTTTTTATCAAAACTGCTTTGAATGATTCTATGCATTTTTGCTTGGAAAAGGTCTCAGTAATTCCTGAGATTAACAATTACAGAGCAGAAGGATCAGGGAAGGTTCTGTCCAATAGGGGTGAACATACGAATGGTGCTGTTCATCTTTAGATTCATTCCTGTGCTGTGACACTGCCGTAAACATCTACATTCAGTAATAAATCAGGAATTGCTTTATTAATTGATTATCCTTGAACTATTCAATTAAATGTCTGAAGTAATTTTATTTAATAATAATGCACTTTAGCTGCCTTTTCTCTGCTGTCCTTTGTTCTCTTATTCTCACTTCTTCCCTGTTCAGTTAGTATCTCATTTATAATTTAAAGTTTAACTTCCCCTGTCTTTGTCAGTTTTAAACTTTCCTTTCACTCTTTGTTTTAATTTTAAATTGAATCAGATGGGTTTATAGCACAAAAGGGGACTATTAAGCCCATTGTGCCTATTGCAGCCTTTTGAATGTGCTTTCCAATTAGCTCTAAAGCTCAGCTCTTTGTGCAATACTTTGCAAATTTCTACTTTTCAGATATTTTTCCTATTTCCTTTTGAAAGTTACTAATGAAACTGTTCTCACCACCTTTTCAGGCAGCGCATTCCAGATCATAACAACAAACTGAACGATAAATTTCTCCTCACGTCCCTATTTCATCTATTTTTTTTTAATTCCTTCATGGGATGTGGGCATCGCTGGCTAGGCCAGCATTTTATTGCCCATTCCTAATTGCCCTTGAGAAGGTGGTGGTGAGCCACCTTCTTGAACTGCTGCAGCCCATCTGGTGTAGGTACACCCACAGTGCTGTTAGGGAGGGTGTTCCAGGGTTTTGACTCAGTGACAGTGAAGGAACAGTGATATAGTTCCAAGTCAGGATGGTGTGTGGTTTGGAGGGGAACATCCAGGTGGTGGTGTTCCCATGCATCTGCTGCCCTTCTTCTTCTAGGTGGTGGAGGTTGTGGGTTTTGAAGATGCTGTCAAAGGATCCTTGGTGAGTTTCTGCAGTGCAGCTTGTAGATGGTACCCACTGCTGCCACTGTGCGTCGGTGGTGGAGGCAGTGAATGCTGAAGGTGGTAGATAGGATGCCACTCAAGTGGGCTGCTTTGTCCTGGATGGTGTCGAGCTGCTTGAGTGTTGTTGGAGCTGCACTCATCCAGGCAAGTGGAGACTATTCCATCACATTCCTGACTTGTGCCTTGTGGTTAGTGTACAGGCTTTGAGGAGTCAGGAAGTGAATTACTCACCACAGAATTCCCAGCCTCTGACCTGCTGTTGTAGCCACAGTGTTTTTATGGCTGGTCCAGTTCAGTTTCTGGTCAACGGTAATCTCTCAGGATGTTGATAGTAACGGATTCAGCAATGGGAGATGGTTAGCTTCTCTCTTGTTGGAGTTGGTCATTAACAGGCACTTATGTGGCACGAATGTAACTTATGAGCTCAAGCCTGAATGTTGTCCAGATCTTGCTGCATATGGACATAGACTGCTTCAGAATCTGAGGAGTTGCAAATGGTGCTGAATATTGTGCAATCATCAGCGAACATCCCCACTTCTGATCTTATGTTGGAGGGTAAGTCATTGATGAAGCTGCCGAAGATGGTTTGGTCTAGGGCACTATCCTGAGGAACATCTGCAGTGATCTCCTGGAACTAAGATGATTGACTTCCAACAGCTACAACCATTATCCTTTGTGCTAGGTATGACTCCAACCAGTGGAGAGTTTTTCCCCTTATTCCCAATGATTCCAGTTTTGCTAGGGGTCCATGATGCCACACTTGGTTAAATGCTAACTTGATGTCAACTGTAGTAACTCTGACCTCTGACCTCACATCTTGAGTTTAGTTCTCTTGTCCATGTTGAACCAAGGCTGTAATGAGGTCAGGATCTGAGTGACCCTGGAGGAACCCAAACTGAGTGTCAGAGAGCAGTTTATTGCTGTGTAAGTGCTGCTTCATAGCACTGTCAACGACAGCTTCAATAATTTTGCTGATGAAATGGCCTTAAATCTGCGTCCTCTGGTTACTGACTGTCCTGTCAGTGAAAATAGATTTTCCTTATTTACGCTGTCAAATCATCTCAGAATTTTGAACACCTCTGTAAAATCTCCTCACAACCTTTTATGTTCTAAGAACAATCCCAACTTCTCTCGTCTCTCCATTTGACTGAAGTCCCTCATCCCTGGTATCATTCTGGCAAACCTCTTCTGCAGGCTCTCCAAAGGCTTGACAACCTTCCTCATGAGTGATGCCTACAACTGGACACAATACTCCAGCTGTGACCTTAGCAGTGATTTATAACATTTCAGCATAACTTCCTTGCTTTTGATCTTTGCACCTTTAGTTATAAAACCAACTCCAAAGGTTTGTCTTTGTGAACCCCCAGGCCTCTCTGATCCTGCACCCCTTTAAAATTATATTTAGTTTATATAATTGGCTGCTGCCTTTCTCTACATCACAATTCAAAAGTGGGCCATCGGCTGTGAAACACTTTGTGATGTCGCTAAAGGCACTATAGAAATGCAAATTCTTTCTTTTCATTCTATATGCATGATGGGCCCCTCAGCACAACTGGACATAGAGTAAATAACCTAAGAAACAGCTGGTTATCTTAGTTTCACCGTACTTGTTGCTCACAACACTTCCTATTATGATGATGTTTCAGCAATGTTTTCATGAGAATTCCCAATTTAGGAACCTGGCGTCAAATTGCTGTGAGGTGACCTATAGCAAACTCCTGAGTGACAAGAAAATTACATTTCTAAACAAACAATGCCTTCAGTGTTGTGATTTTTATAGCAGATGATGAATTAACTCCAGCGTTGCCCAAATATATGTATTATATATATAATATATGCCCAGGCACTGACCCCAGCCTGTACACTGATGAGGACCGGCATTTCTATTTCTCTGATTCACTAACAAAAAAGTGTTTGTTATAACAATAAGGAGAATATGGCTTTGAAATATGAAACATTCCAGTACCAGCGAGGCCAAAGAGTAGATCATAGAGAGTTAATTTTTAAAATAAATTTAAAGGTGGATTACAGCGAGAGATCAGATGCAGCTGTGCTAAATTGAATGACAGTCATTTCCAGTCAACTTACATATTCATAAATAGAAAGTTGCTGATGAGGCAGTATACAAGATCCATATAGGTATTGTCTGCCAGAGACATTTTGTTTCAGGAATCATTCCCTTGGGGTGTAGTGAGTGTTTCCCTGCAGAGTATGTTGCTGCCATTTGAATAAAATAGGGATATATAAAGCTGTGCCACTCTCCATAGCCCCAGGGATGAAATGTTATTTTAAAATAATTATGTTTCTGCTGCTATTTCCTCAAAGATTTATGCCAGTTGTAGTATTACATAAATAAGCAAAGAGAAGCCAAATTCCTACATGGGCCTAATCATAGTGGCTACCAATAGCCACTACCATTAGGGAGGGGGTGGCTATTGGTAGCCACTATGGTATTGTCACTGGGCTAGTAAGCCAGAGACTCAGGGTAATGCTCTGGGGACTCGGGTTCAAATCTCACCACGGCAGATGGTGGAATTCAGAATCAATAACAATTCGGAATTAAAAGTCTAATGATGACCATAGAACCAATGTCGATTGTTATAAAAACCCATCTAGTTCACTAGTGTCTTTTAGGGAAGGAAATTTGCCGTCCTCACCAAATCTGGCCTACATGTGACTCCAGGTCCACAGCAAAATGTTTGACTCTTAACTGTTCTCTGAAATGACCTAACAAGCCACTCAGTTGTATAAAACCATTAGAAAGTCAAGAAGGAATGAAACCAGATTGACCACCCAGCATCGACCTAGACATCAAAAATGACAAAGGCAAACTCAGCCCTGTTAATCCTGCAAAGTCCTCCTTACTAACACCTGGGGGCTTGTACCAAAATTGGGAGAGCTGCCTCACAGGTGAGTCAAACAACAGCCTAACATAATCATTCTCATGGAATCATACCTTACAGATCATGTCCCAGGCACCACCATCACCACCGGCAGGACAGACCCAGGAGAGCTGGTGGCACAGTGGTATACAGTCAGGAGGGAGTTGCCCTGGGAGTCCTCAACATCGACTCCGGACCCCATGAAGTCTCTTGGCATCAGGTCAACCATGGGTATGGAAACTTCCGGCTGATTATCATGTACCCACCATCCACCCCTAACTCAGCTGATGAATCGGTGCTCCTCCATGTTGAACACCACTTGGAGGAAGCACTGAGGGTAGCAAGGGTGCAGAATGCACTCTGGGTGGGGGACTTCAATGTCCATTACAAGATTGGCTCGGTAGCACCACTACAGGCTTAGCTGGTGGAGTCCTAAAGGAAATAGCTGCTAGACTGGGCAGGCAGTGAGCGGACCAACAAGAGGAAAAACATACTTGACCTCATCCTCCTAAACCTGCCTGCCGCAGATGCATCTGGCCATGACAGTATCGGTAGAAGTGTCCCTGTGGCGACAAAGCTCTATCTTCACATTGAGGATACCCTCCATTGTGTTGTATGGCACTACCAGCGTGCTAAATGGGATAGATTTTGAACAGATCTATCAACTCTGGACTGGGAAACCATGAGGTACAGCAGCAGAATTATACTCAAACACAATCTGTAACTTCAAGGCCCGACACATCCTCCACTCTACCATTACCACCAAGCCAGAGGATCAATCCTGGTTCAATGAAGAGTGCAGGAGGGCATACCAGTAGCAGCACCAGGCATACCTGAAGTTGAGGTGTCAACCTGGTGAAGCTACAACACAGGACTACTTTTATCCCAAACAGCATTAGCATCGAGTGATAGACAGAGATAAGCGATCTCACAACCAACGGAACAGTCCTGTCCCATTCAGCCGTGAATGGTGGTGGAAAATTAATCAACTCACTGGAAGAGAAGGCTCCACAAATGTCCTCATCCTCAATGATGGAGGAGCCCAGCACATCAGTGCAAAAGATAAGGCTGAGGCATTCGTAACAATCTTCAGCCAGAAGCGTTGGGTGGATGATCCATCTCGGCCTCCTCCAGAGGTACCCAGCTTCAGCCAAGTCGATTCACTCCACGTGATATCAAGAAATGGCTGAAGGCATTGGAAACTGCAAAGGCTATGCGCCCTGACAATATTCTGGCAATAGTACTGAAGACTTGTGCTCCAGAACTTGCTGCACCCATAGCCCAGCTGTTCCAGTACAGCTACAACAATGGCATCTACCCAGTAATGTAGAAAATTGCCCAGGTGTGCCCTGTAGATGCAAAACAGGGCAAATCCAACCCAACCAATTACCTTCTCACCAGTCTACCCTCAATCATCAGAAAAGTGATGGGAGGGGTCATCAACAGTGCTATCGAGCGGCAGTCGCTTAGCAATAACCTGCTCACTGACGCTCAGTTTGGATTCCACCAGGGCCACTCAGCTCCTGACCTTATTACAGCCTTGGTTCAAGCATGGACAAAAGAGCTGAACTCCAGAGGTGAGGTGAGAGTGACTGCCCTTGATCGAGTGTGGCATCAAGCAGTGCGAGCAAAACTGGAGTCAATGGGAATCAGAGGGAAAGCTTTCTGCTGGAGTCAGACCTAACACATAGGATGATAGTTGTGATTGTTGGAGGTCAATCATGTCATTTCCAGGCCATCACTGCCGGAGCTCCTCATCATCTTCAGCTGCTTCATCAATGACCTTCCTTCTATCATAAGGTCAGAAGTGGGGATGTTCGCCGATGATTGCACAATGTTCAGCACCATTTGCGACTCCTCAGATACTAAGTCATAGAGGGAGTGCAGCGAAGCTTCACCAGACTGATTCCTGAGATGGCAGGATTGTCTGTTGAGGAGGGATTGGGCCGACTAGGCCTGTACTCACTGGAGTTTAGAAGAATGAGAGGGGATCGCATTGAAACTTAAAATTCTGACAGGAATGTGATGGAATACTCTCTCCTTGCCTGGATGAGTGCAGTTCCAATAACACTCAAGAAGCTTGACACCATCCAGGACAAAGCAGCCCACTTGATTGGCACCCCATCCACAAACATTCACTTCCTTCACCACTGACACAAAATGGTAGCAGTGTGTACCATCTAAAGGTGCACTGCAGGAACTCACTAAGTGTCCTTAGACAGCTCCTTCCAAACCCTCGACTGCTACCATCCGGAAGTACAAAGGCAGCAGATATATGGGAACATTGCCACCTGGAAGTTCCCCTCGAAGCCTCTCACCATCCTGACTTAGAAATATATTGCCGTTCTTTCACTGTCACTGGATCAAAATCCTGGAATTCCCTTCCTAACAGCACTGTGGGTGTACCTACACTACACGGACTGCAGTGGTTCAAGAAGGCAGCTCACTACCACCTTCTCAAGGGCAATTAGGGATGGGCAATAATTGCTGGCCTAGCCAGCGACACCCACATCCTATGAATGAATAAAAAAAAATATAGAGACCTGTAGTCACTGTAATAGAAAGGAAAGCAATGCATATATTTACTACAAATGCAATTTGGTATGTATCTAATATAAGATTATATTTTAATTTTAAGTGACTGTGGAGGAAAGCTAGCTTGAAATATATTTTTTTTACTGACTCCTTTGGAAGGTTTGGTTGCTATGGTAATTTTTATTTCTGTTGTCGCCCTGTTTCCTGGCTGCAACTGCGTGATAAAATAAATCAGAAAAAAATGACGGAGGGGGAGAAAAAATGATGGAAGGGGAGAAAAAAAGTTAAATTATTCAACACTTGAATTAATGTAAAGTGCAGTGAGGGGAGGACGAACAAATGAAAACTATTTTTAATCAGGCATCAGCTGCTATTATTCTTTGTCGTTCTGAATTACTGAATGTTTCAGACAGATTGTTGTACTGAAAGTTAAGATTCCACAGAAAATACACAGACATCAGCTAAGTTTTTTTTAACTGTCTGCTGTTACTGAATGCAACCAGAAAGAGAATTAGTGTCTGGTTCATGGTGTGTGATAATTAACTGGCCAAGTGGATGCTTGACAACAGAGCTTTTTTTGGGTTCATTCTCAGGATCTGAGTGCCATTGGCAAGGTCAGCATTTATTGCCCATTCCTCATTTACCTTAAGAAGCTGGGGGTGAACTGCCTTCTTGAATCACTGCAGTCCATGCCGGGATTTTTACTCCCACAGTGCTATCAGGAAAGAAGTTTCTGGACTTTGATCCAGTGACGTTGAAGGAACATCACTGATCTGTATCCAAGTTGAGATATTATGTGGCTGGGAGAGAAATTTGGAGGTGATGGCATTCCCGTGCACCTGCTGCCTTATCCTTTTAGATGGTGGAGGACATTGGTTTGGAAAGTGCTGTCGAGGAAACAACTAGTGAACACAATTGCCAACAAACTTGCTTCTCTGTAAATGGGACAATCTGTTGGAGCACGTAGAGCTCAGGAGCACAGCTGAATGCTGCCGGCTAATACCAATTAACTGGTTACTCATCGCATTCCTATTTGCGGAATCTTGCAAAATGATTGGTCTCCAGCACAGATCCAGAAAACTCTTTTTAAGATCCGTTTTAAGGAGCTCCATGGCAACCTTCTGTGCCAGTCTAACACGGAGCTATGAGTGAACTGGTTGTTGTTAATATAACTGCTATGGAAAGAGCTGAGGAATAAAACAATCAAACAGAGCTTTCTTGGCAGGAGTGCACTGAATTGATGGCTGCCTTCTGCTGTTCGTTCTGCCTCAGACACCCATGACTGAAATGCAGAGCAGAGCTACCAAGAGAAGGATTGGTGGCTCATCACCTGCTGAAAGATCAACTGTTTCACATGGAGGCTGTTTGAGTTCAATGTGGAAAGGTTTCGCTAGATGATTGGAAATTTAGAAGTGAGTCAGATCTGACTTGGTGGTTGGGGATTCTTGTGATACAGGTGTGAATTTGTCACTAGATGGGAAGACCAAGTAAAACTGAGCCTGAAAGGATATCTTGCTCAGTTCTTCCAAAAGGATGACCTTCCCATTTTGTGCCACTTGCCTCCAGCATGCAGTTTCACATTGTGAGATAAATCATTGCAGTGAAACAATGGTGGCTCAAGGAGTATCTACAGCGTTCAATTATACATCTCTATCCCAGACTCTCCAATCTTAATATCAGTACCTTAATGGTAGCCATTGTAACAAGAGCTGAGGGACTTTGAACCAGATTTATTGCCAAACATCATATATCACAGGAAGTTTCCAGTCATATGGGACAACCATTTTATGAATATAAAATTTCCCGATTGCTGGATTTTACCGCCTAGGTAAAAAGTACCCCGAATCATGGGATTTTCAAACCGGAGGCTGAAGGTTGTGGGGGGTGGTGGTGTTGTGGCACGGATGGGTGTTGAATGGCCATTGGTCCACCAACCCTAGAAGCATTGCGTAGGCAGCCACAGGATGGACAAATACTGAGGCAGGCTGGTTAGAAAAAACCCTTAATTCTCTGGGGCTTTGCCCCAGCTGTAGTAGAAGATATTAGGCCTTTGGTTCTTACCGCTCACACCCGCTCACTTCCTCCCCACCTCCCATGGCCCCCCATACCCTCCATGCCAACTCAATGTCAACTCATTCCCCTAATCCTTTAACAGCCTCTTCAAACTATCAACCAGCCTATGAACTCAGAACCCCCTGCTAAGATAATTGAATCATTATGAAAAATTTCAAAATTCAACGAAACATTCATAATGAATAGCCCTTAGGGAAATATCAACAAAGAACTCTATTGAAACTGTTCGACCAGATGTTACATTAGCTGGCCTGCCAATCAAAGTAGAAGTAGAAGTCCAGTAGAAGTTTTTTCAACAATCACTGCCAGCTGCAAGCAGTTTCCTTTTACAGTTTTAAGGAGGGTGGGGGGAGATTTAAAACCTTCTGATTATGACAGTCAAACTGACCTTATCTGCCCTTCAGAGCATTTACTCCATTAATTTGTGACTCCCGCATTGTGGGTTAGGGCCCTTGCCATAGTTAAAATGGGTCTGTTTGAACTGAGCGCTAATTTCAAATTTCAAATTTTGATTTCTCTCTTGTGTGGACTGCACCTTCCCCTTTTTCCCTATTGGCAAAATGGATCTATTTTTAAAGGTCCATGGAGCTTTCCCAACTCCACAAAAATCCAGCACTAGGAGGTAAAGTAGCTCAAATATTTACCCACGTTCCGCAGAAATCAAAAGCTGCTGTTTAAACAGTGCAGACACCAGTTGCAACATTAAGTCCCATGGGTAATCTGGAACCTGTTGCTTTTGCCTTACACTGGATGTGAAGATGTGCTTCCTTTTGATTTCCCAGATAGTTCAATGATGGGCAGGAAATGGCGGTAAATGAACTGCTGGATATTGTCATCTGCACTTTTCCTCTGTGAAAAAGGATATTGAAAAACATGACAAGTAAAGGCAATTCACGGAAAAATCATGTTGGATTGATTCTTTTAAGGCAATGTTCCAATTAAGTTTAACTTATTCTCCACATAAGCCTCCTCCCATGTTACTTCACTAGATTGGTCCCTGGGATGAGGGGGGTGTCCTATGATGAGAGGCTGAGTAAATTGAGCTTATGTTCCCTGGTGTTTAGAAGAATTAAAGGGGATGTCATTGAAACCTATAAAATTCTGTGGGGGCTTGATAGTGTAGATGCTAAGAGATTGTTTCTGCTGGTCGGGGAGTCTAAAACGCAGGGGTGCACGCTCAGGGTATGTGGCCCATTATTTAGGACTGAGGTGAGGAGAAATTACTTCACTCAAAGGGTTGTGAACCTTTGGAATTCTCTACCCCAGAGGGTTGTGGATACTCCATTATTGAATACATTTAAGGCTGGGATAGACAGATATTTGGTCTCTCAGGGGATTAAGGGATATGGAGAGTGGGCAGGAAAATGGAGTTGATCAGCATGATTGTATTGATATGTTGGAATAGGGTTGATGGGCTGTGTGGTCTGCACCTGCTCCTATTTTATGTGTTCTTGTGTAATCCTGTCAAAATAACTTCTTATTCTTTTTTCTATCATTTATTCATCTAGCCTTTCCCATAAGTATATCTAGTGTATGCCTCTGCTGCTCCATTTGGCAGCAGGTTCCACATTTGAACCGCTCTCTAAGTAAAGGACGTTCATAGGGATGAAGTAGAGAAGACAGAATACGTGTGCTTTTTGCTATCTGTATGTCCTTTCACATTGATTGTGCAGACAAAGTAGTAAACAAAGAATATGTGAGGAACAGTCCTTTGTGCCAGTTCCCCGTTTACTACTGCAGCTGCAGTCCCTAAAGAACAGGGAGCTGGAGGGAATTCACTAAGTTCTGTGAAGTGGAATCCAGGAAGGTTTTGAAATGCAACAGCACAAGGCAATCGAACATAGGTCATACATAGAACAAATGCTACCAGTATTTACAGCACTTGGGGCATGCCTTAACTCTGTTGAAGGCCTTTGAACAAATGCCAAGACAAGAAGACAAGGAAACATTTGAAATTTCATCAAGACAGAGCTGCACGTGTTTCTCCCAACATTCATCTGTACAGTATCAGAGACTGGCTCCCTAATGGAAAACATTTCAGTGATTCAGAAGCACCTTATAATAGAAGTGTGGCAATCAATGGCCCTTGGATATTCCTTGTGACACTCCTTAACTGCAGCTTTGGAAAGCATTAGCTTTCTGTTTGTTTCCAGAGAAACAATTCAATCATTTATAAGATTTGAAATGGAGGGTCAGGATAGTTAGTGTAGAGTTGTGGGGAGTAGTGAATATTTTGGGATGAATAATGGTTGATTGGGAGAGAAAATAACATTTGGAGTGATGTGGATATTTGATACAATTGTGATAGTGAAGAAGAGGGAAGAGCAATGAATAGTTAAGGGGAGAAATTACTGGGTTTTGCGAAGATTGGAATCATGGGCTGGATTTTATGGTTGATGGGGGCTCCCGCCCCTACACAGAAAAATCACCATAAAACATGTCTCCCACTCTGAGGCGCATTAATTGGCTTGAGAAAGGTATTCCATCCCCATTGGGGCTGGATGCCCTGCCTCCGAGAGCAGCTGGCCAATCTGATTGGCTGGTAGCTCTCTGGCCCTAGCGACACTGCCAGGTTTGATGGCCACTGGTTGCATTCAACCCCTGAAAAAGAAGAACCAGGAGGTGGATGATTGGGGCTGGGTTCTTGTCAGAGCCATAATAGGAAGCCCTGGTGGAGAGGGGCAGGGTGAGGAGGATGGGATCCTTGGTGCACAGGCTACTGGGTGGGTGGGGGACAGAAAATGCATTTTATTCAGGAAATGGGACCCCTGAAGGTGCACCTTTCCTTTCCTGTCTATGGCACAAGCAGGGTTACCTTCTTGGCTTCCCACCCATTGCTGACCTCCTCCTGCTAGATGAAAAGTTGCAGGTGGATGGGAAGTGGTCCTTAAGTTGCCATCAAGCCTTTTAAGGTGCCATTGAGTTGTGGGTGGTAAAGACACCCTAGAATTTTATGGCCGCACCCCCCCCCCCCCCCACCCACCCCCCCCCCCCCCCCCCCCACCCCCACCACCGGCAAACACACCAAGAGAGGACAGTAAAATTCTGCCCCATAAGTTCTGTGGAGTAAAGATTTGTGAAAATTTGAATTTGTAGTTGGAGGAAGTAAGAACTTTAGATAATTTCGATGAAGAGTGCAGGAGGGCATGTCAGGAGCAGCACCAGGCATGCTTAAAAATGAAGTGTCAACCTGGTGAAGCTAGCTACAACACAGGACTACTTGTGTGCCAAATAGCAGAAGTAGCAAGTGATAGACAGAGGTAAGCGATCACACAACCAATGGATCAGATCTAAGCTCTGCAGTCCTGTCACATCCAGTTGTGAATGGTGGTGGATGATTAAACAACCAAATGGAAGAGGAGGCTCCACAAATATCCTTAGACTTAATAATTGGGAGCCCAGCACATCAATGCAAAGGCAGGGATGAAGCACGCAGCTATCTTCAGCTAGAAGTGCCGAGTGGATGATCCATATCGGTCTCCGACGGAGGTCCCCAGTATCACAGATTCCAGCCTTCAGCCAATTCAGTTCACACCACATGATATCAAGAAATGGTGAAGGCACTGGATACTGCAAAGGCTATGGGCCCCGACAGCATTCCGGCAATATTACTGAAGACTGTGGCTACAAGAGCAGGTCAGAGGCTGGGAATTCAGCAGCAAATAACTCACCTTCTGACTCCCCAAAGCCTGTCCCCCATCCACAAGGCACAAGTCAGGAGTGTGATGGAATACTCTCCACTTGCCTGGATGGGTGCAGCTCCAGCAACATGCAAGAAACCTGATACCATCCAGGAGAAAGCAGACTGCTTGATTGGGACACCATCCACCACCTTAAACATTCACTCACTCCACCACTGACGCACAGTAGCAGCAGTGTGTACTATCTACAAGATGCACTGCAGAAACTCACCAAGGATCCTTCCACACACCTTCCAAACCCACAACCTCTATCAAGAAGGGCAGCAGATACATGACAACATCACCACCTGGAAGTTCCCCTCAAGTTACATACCAGCCTGACTTGGAAATATATCACTGTTCCTTCAGTGTCGCTGGGTCAAAATCCTGAAATCCTTTCTTAACAGCACCACGGGCGTACTTACACCACAGGGAATGCAGTGGTTTAAGAAAGCAGCTCACCACCACCTTCTCATGTGCAATTAGGAATGGGCAATAAATGCTGGCCAAGCCAACGATGTTCACATCTCCTGAAAGATTTTTTATAAAGTGAATAGATGGAAGGGAGTGGTTAATGTTAGGAGTGGCCCTGGATATTGGGGCATACATGACTAAGAGTCATATTGAATCATAGTGGAATGAATATTGTGGAGGGTGTGTAGTGAACAGTTGGTGGTAAGGAATAGTTGTAAGGGAAGTAACAGGCATTTGGGAACAATATGAATTGGGAAAGAGACATAGCTTAGGAAGATCTGGAAGTAGAATAGAGGAATATGAGGCATAGAGGATAAAATAATGGAAATTGGAAAAGTAAATAATTCAGTGAGTGAATGGAGGAGGAGAGGGATAGAAAAATAGAAACATAGAAAATAGGAGCAGAAGTAGGTCTTTCAGCCCTTCGAGCCAGCTCTGCCACTCAATATGATCATGGCTGATCCTCTATCTCAACACCATACCCCCACTCCCTCTCTATACCCCTTGATGCCTTTAGAGTCTAGAAATCTATCTATTTCCTTCTTAAATATATTGAGTGACTTGGCCTCCACAGTCTTCTGTGGTAGAGAATTTCATAGGTTCACTATCCTCTGAGTGAAGAAGTTTCTCCCCCTCTCAGTCCTAAATGGTCTATTCCGTATCCTGAGAATGTGACCCCTTGTTCTAGCCCCCCTATCCAGAGGAACTATCGTCCCTGCATCCAGTCTGTCCATCCCTGTTGGATTTTATATGTTTCAATGAGATCTACTCTCATTCTTCTAAACTCCAGTGAATACAGGCCTAATTGGTCCAATCTCTCCTCATGCAATAATTCCGTCATCCCAGGAATCAGTCTGGTGAACCTTCGCTGCACTCCCTCTATGGCAAGTATACCCTTTCTTAGGTTTGGAGACAAAAATTGCATACAGTACTCAAGGTGTGGTCTCACCAAGGCCCTGTACAGCTGCAGCAAGACATCCTTGCACTTGTACTTAAGTCCTCTCGCAATGAAGCCTTTTTAACTGCTGGCTGCACCTGCATGCTTGCTTTCAGTGATTGATGTACAAGGACACCTAGGTCCTTTTGTATATCAACATCTCCCAATCTATCACCATTTAAATACTCTGCTATTCTGTTTTTCCTACCAATGTGGATAACTTCACACTTATGCACTTTATACTGCATCTTCCATGTATTTGCCCACTCACTCAACCTGCCTAATTCGCTTTGAAGCCTCTTAACATCCTCCTCACCGCTCACATTCCCACCAAGTTTCATGTTATCAGCAAACTTGAAAATATTACATTTGGTTCCCTCATCCAAATCATTGATCTATACTGTGAATAGTTGGGGCCCAAGCACTTATCCCTGCAGTACCCCACTGGTCATCGCCTGCCACTCTGAACAAGATTCACTTATCCTTACTTTCTGTTTCCTGTCTGCTAACTAATTCTCAATCCATGCCAATATTTAACCCCCAAATCCATTTGCTTTAATTTTGCACACTTCCTTAAGTGAGACTCTTATGTGAGACTTTATCAAAAGCTTTCTGAAAATCCAAAGACACCACATTCACTGGTTCACCCTTATCTATTCTGCTAGTTACATCCTCAAAAAACTCCAGTAGGTTTGTGAAACATGATTTCCTTTCATAAATCCATGTTGACTTTATCTAATCCCGCTAATCTTTTCTAAGTGTCCTGTTATTACATCCTTTATAACAGACTGGCATTTTGCCTACGATTGATGTTTGCCTAACTGATCTGTAATTCGTTGTTTTCTCCATCCTCCTTTTTTAAATATTGGGGTTACATTTGCCACCCTCCAATCAATTTAGTGAGAGGGAGGAACTGAAAGAAATCATTATTAGTAGGGAAATGGTGTTGGGGAAATTGATGGGATTGAAGGCTGATAAATCCCTGGGGCCTGATAACCTACATCCCAGAGTACTTAAGGAAGTGGCCCGAGAAATAGTGGATGCATTGGTGGTCATCTTCCGAGATTCTATAGACTCTGGAACAGTTCCTACAGATTGTAGGGTAGCTAATGTAACCCCACTATTTAAAGAGAGGCAGAGAGAAAACAGGTAATTATAGACCAGTCAGCCTGACGTCGGTAGTGGGGAAAATTCTAGAGTCCATTATAAAAGATTTAATAGCTGAGCACTTGGAAAACAGTGGCAGAATCGGACAGAGTCAGCACGGATTTATGAAAGGGAAATCATGCTTGACAAATCTACTAGAATTTTTCGAGGATGTAACTAGTAGAGTTGATGAGGGGGAGCCAGTGGATGTGATTTATTTGGACTTTCAGAAGGCTTTCGACAAAGCCTCACATACGAGATTGGCGTGTAAAATTAAAGCGTATGGGATTGGGGGTAGTGTATTGAGATGGATAGAAAACTGGTTGGCAGACAGGAAACAAAAAGTAGGAATAAACGAGTCTTTTTCTGAATGTAGGCAGTGGCCAGTTATTCACAATATATATTAATGATTTAGATGAGGGAATTAAATGTAATATCTCCAGATTTTCAGATGACACAAAGCTGGGTGGGAGGGTGAACTGTGAGGAGGATGCAGAGATGCTTCAGTGTGATTTGGACAAGCTGAGTGAGTGGGCAAATACATGGCAGATGCAGTATAATGTGGATAAATGTGAGGTTATCCATTTTGGTAACAAAAACAGGAAGGCAGATTATTATCTGAATGGCTATAAATTGAGAGAGGGGAATGTGCAACGAGACCTGGGTGTCCTTGTACACCAGTCGCTGTAGGTAAGCGTGCAGGTACAGCAGGCAGTAAAGAAGGCAGATGGTATGTTGGCCTTCATAGCCAGAGGATTCGAGTACAGGAGCAGAGATGTCTTGCTGCAATTGTACAGGGCCTTGGTGAGACCACACCTGGAATATTGTATGCAGTTTTGGTCTCCTTATCTGAGGATGTACTTGCTATTGAGTGAGTACAGCGAAGGTTTACCCGACTGATTCCTGGGATGGTGGGACTGACATATGAGGAGAGACTGAGTCAATTAGGATTATATTCGCTGGATTTCGGAAGAATGAGGGGGGATCTCATAGAAACCTATAAAATCCTAACAGGACTAGACAGGGTAGGTGCAGGAAGGATGTTCCCGATGGTGGGGGAATCCAGAACCAGAGGTCACAGTCTGAGGATATGGGGTAGATTATTTAGGACTGAGATGAGGAGAAATTTCTTCACCCAGAGAGTGGTGAGCCTGTGGAATTCGTTACCACAAAAAGTAGTTGAGACCAAAACATTGTATGTTTTCAAGAAGGAGTTAGATATAACTCTTGGGGCAAAAGGGATTAAAGAGTATGGGGAGAAAGCGGGAGCAGGCTATTGAATTGGATGATCAGCCATGATCATAATGAATGGTGGAGAAGGCTCGAAGGGCCAATTGGCCTTCTCCTGCTCCTAGTTTCTATGTTTCTATGTTTCTATCTGCTGGGGCTGTTCCAGAATCTCCAGAATTTTGGAAGATGACAATCAATGCATCCACTATTTCCATGGCCACCTCCTTTATTACCCTGGTATGTAGATTATCAGGCTCTGGAGATTTATTGGCTTTCAGTGCCTTTAATTTCTCCAGCACTATTGTTTTAGTAATACTAATTTCCTTCAATTCCTCCTTCTTACTAGACCCTTGGCTCCCTGGCATCTCAGGGAGGTTATTTGTTTCTTCCTCTGTGAAGCTAAACTAATTGTTTAATTGCTCTCTCATTTCCTTGTTCTTTGTTATAAATTCTCCTGTTTCAGACTATAAGGCATTTATCTTCACTAATCTTTTTCTTTTTACATACTTACAGAAGCTTTTACAGTCCACTTTTATGTTCCTTGCTCTATTTTTTTATGTTCCTTACGTTCTTACTCTATTTTTCCCCTCTTAATCAATCTCCAGGTCCACCTTTGCTGAATTTTAATCTGCCCCCCAATCCTCAGGTTTGCTTCTTTTTCTACTTTATGACTCCTGTTTAACCCTTAATTTTTCTCGTTAGCCATGGCTGGGCCACGTTTCCTGTTGTGTTTTTGCACCAGAAAGCAACGTATAACTGTTGTAATTCATACATTCGTTCCTTAAATATAAGCCATTGCCTATCCCCTATCATGAATTTAATGAAGTTCCCCAATCTATCTCCACCAACTCAAGCCTTATACCTTTGTAATTTCCTTTGTTTCGATTTTAGACCTGAGTTTCAGATTGGACTGCTTTACTTTCCATCCTAATGAAGAATTCTACATGTTATGGTCACTGTTCCCTATAGGACCCCACACAAGACTATTAATTAACCGCTTCTCATTGCACAATTCCTATCTTTGTTTCCGTCTCTTGTGTCTCCCTGCTCAGGCTCCCATCCCCCTTCCACTCTAGTTTAAACCCTCCCCATACAGTGCTAGCGAATACCCCTGCGATGATATTGGTCCAGGTCCTGCTGGGGTACAATCTGTCCAGCTTGTACAGCTCCCATCTTAACTGGAATCGGTCTCAATGCTTCAGAAATCTAAATCCCTCCCTCCTACATCATCTCTCCAGCTGTGGATTCATTTGGTCTATTCTGCTATTCCTGATCTTAATTGCACGTGGCACTGGGAGTAACCCTGAGATTACTACCTTTGAGCTCCTGCTTTATTATTTATTTCCTAGCTCCCTATATTCTGCTTTTAGGTCCTCATCTCTATTTTTACCTATGTCGTTGGTATCAAAATGGATAATGACCCCAGGCTGTTTACCCTTCCCCTTCAGAATGTCCTGCAGCTGCTCAGTGACATCCTTGGCCCTGGCACCAGGGTGGCAAAATATCATCCTGGTGTCACATGTGCAGCCACAGAAATGTCTATCTATTCCCCTTATGGTAGAATCCCATATCACTTGCTCCTCTACTCTTTTTTCCCTCTCCTTGTGCAGCTGAGCCACTGGTGGTGCCACAGACTTGGCTCTTGCTGAATTTCCCTGAGAAACCATCTACCCCAGCAGTATCCAAAACAGAAAATCTGCTAGAGAGGGAGACGGACCCAGGGCACTCCTGCACTACTTGCCTAGTGCTTTTAGTCTGCCTGGTGGTCACCCATTCCCTTTCTGCCTGTGCTCTATTTACCTGCGTTGTGACCATCTCATTGTACAGGCTATCCATTAAGGTTTTATCCATGCTGATTCTCCAGAGTGACTCCAGGTGCAGCTCCAGCTCCGATACATGGATTTTGAGTAGCTGCAGCTGGAGACACTTCCTCCACACGTAGTCGTCCCGGACACTGGAAGTCTCTGATTTCCCACATCGTACAGGGGGAGCAATCTACTTGGCTGAGCTGCCCTGCCTTTCTTTTTTATTCATTGATGGGATGTGGGCATCGCTGGCTGGGCCAGCATTTAAGGCCCATTCCTAATTGCCCTTGAGAAGGTGGTGGTAAGCTGCCTTCTTGAACTGCTGCAGTCCATGTAGTGTAGGTACACCCACAATGCTGTTAGGAAGGAAGTTTCAGGATTTTGACCCAGCGACAATGAAGGAACAGCAATTTATTTCCAGGTCAGGATGGTGAGTGACTTGGAGTGGAACTTCCAGGTGGTGGTGTTCCCATGGATCTGCTGCCCTTGTCCTTCTACATGGTAGTGGTCATTGGTTTGGAAGGTGCTGTCTAAGGAACATTGGTGAATTCATGCAGTGCATCTTGTAGATGGTACACACTGCTGCTACTTTGCGTTGGTGGTGGAGTGAGTGAATGTTTATTGATGTGGTGCCAATCAAGCGGGCTGCTTTATCCTGGTCAGTGAAAAACTTCTTGAGTGTTGTGGGAGCTGCACTCATCCAGGCAAGTGGGGAGTATTCCATCACACTCCTGACTTGTACCTTGTAGATGGTGGACAGGCTTTGGGGAGTCAAGAGATGAGTCGCTCGTCACACGATTCCTAGACCCTGACCTGCTCTTGTAGCCACAGTATTTTTATGGCTAGTTCATTTCAGTTTCTGGTCAATGATAACCCCCAGGGTGTCGATAGTGGGGGATTCAGTGATCGTAAAGCTGATAAAGATGGTAAACGGACAATGGTCTTGTTGGAGATGGTCACTGCCTGGCACTTGTGTGATGTGACTATCGTGAGCCACTTGTCAGCCCAAGCCTGTATATAGTCCAGCTCTTGCTGCATTTGGACATGGACTGCTTCAGTATCTGCAGTCTTGAACGATGCTGAACATTGTGCAATGATCAGCAAACATCACCACTTATGACTTTATGATGGAAGGAACGATATTGATGAAGCAGCTGAAGATGGTTGGGCTGAGGACACTACCCTGAGGAACTCCTGCAGTGATGTCCTGAAGCTGAGATGACTGACCTCCAAATACCACAACCATCTTCCTTTGTGCTAGGTATGACTCCAACCAGCAGAGAGTTTTCCCCCGATTCCCATTGGCTCCAGTTTTGCTAGGGCTCCTTGATGCCACACTCAGTCAAATGCTGCCTTGATGTCAAGGGCAGTCACTCTCACCTCACCTTGGGAGTTCAGTTCTTTTGTCCATGTTTCAACCAAGGCAGTGATGAGGTCAGGAGCTGAGTGGCCCTGGTGGAACCCAAACTGGGCATCAGTGAGCAGGTTATTGCTAAGCAAGTGCTGCTTGATAACACTGTTGATAACCCCTTCCATTACTTTACTGACAGTTGAGAGTAGACTGATGGGGTGGTAATTGGCCGGGTTGGATTTGTTCTGCTTTTTGTGTACAGGACATACCTGGGCAATTTTCCACATAGCTAGGTAGATGCCTGTGTTATATCTGTACTAGAACAGCTTGGTTAAGGGTATGGTAACTTCTGGAGCACAGCTCTTTTGTAATATTGTCAGGGCCCATAGCCTTTGTGGTATCAGTGCCTTCAGCCATTTCTTGATATCACGTAGAGTGAATCGAATTGGCTGAAGACTGGCATCTGTGATGCTGGGGACCTCCAGAGGAGGCTGAGATGGATCATCCACTCGGCACTTCTGGCTGAAGATTGTAGCAAATGCTTCGGCCTTATCTTTTGCATTGATGCTATGGGCTCCTCCATCATTGAGGATGGGGATATTTGTGGAGTCTCCTCCTCCAGTGAGTTGTTTAATTGTCCACCACCATGAATGACTGGATGTGGCAGGTTTGCAAAGCTTAGATCTGATCTGTTGGTTGTGGGATTGCTTAGCTTTGTCTATTACTTGCTGTTTATGCTGCTGGCATGCAAGTAGTCCTGTGGTGTAGCTTCACCAGGTTGAGATCTCATTTTTAGGTTTGCCTGGTGCTGCTCCTGGCATGCCCTCCTGCACTCTTCATTGAACCAGGTTGTTGGTAATGGGTGGAGTGGGGGATATGCCGGGCCATGAGGTTACAGATTGTGTTCGAGTACAATTCTGCTGCTGCTGGTGGCCCACAGCACCTCATGGTTGCCCAGTTTTGAGCTGCTAGATCTGTTTGAAGTCTATCCCATTTAGCACTGTGGTAGTACCACACAACATGATGGAGGGTATCCTCAATGTGAAGGCGGGACTTCATCTCCAATGATTGTATGGCGGTCACTCCTATTGATACTGTCATGGACAGATGCATCTGTGGCAGGCAGGTTGGTGAGGATGAGGTCAAGTATGTTTTTCCCTCTTGTTGGTTCCCTCACCACGGTTGCAGACCCAGTCTAGCAGCTATGTCCTTTAGGACTTGGCCAGCTCTGTCATTAGTGGTGCTACTGAGCTATTCTTGGTAATGGATATTGAAGTCCCTCACCCAGAGTACATTCTTGTCACCCTTGTCACCCTCAGTGCTTCCTCCAAGTGGTGTTCAACATGGAGGAGCACCGATATGTCAGTTGAGGGAGGGTGGTACGTGGTAATCAGCAGGAGGTTTCCTTGCCCATGTTTGACCTGATGCCAGAAGACTTCATGGGGTCCAGAGTCGATGTTGAGGATTCCCAGGACAACTCCCTCCCAATTGTATACCACTGTGCCTTTGCTGGATCTGTCCTGCTGGTGGGACAGGACATACCCAGGGATGGTGATGGTGGTGTCTGGGACATTATCTGTAAGGCATGATTCTGTGAGGATGGTTATATCAGGTTGTTGCTTGACTTGTCTATGAGACAGCTCTCCCAATTTGGCACAAGCCCCCAGATGTTAGTAAGGAGGACTTTGCAGGGTCAACAGGGTTGAGATTGCCGTTGTTGTTTCCGGTGCCTAGGTTGATGCCGGGTGGTCCGTCTGGTTTCATTCCTTTTTTGTGACTATGTAGCAGTTTGCTACAACTGAGAGGCTTGCTAGGCCATTTCAGAAGGAATTTAAGAGTCAGCCACATTGCTGTGGGTCTGGAGTCACACGTAGATCAGACCAGATAAGGGAGACAGGTTTCCTTCTCTAAAGGGCATTAGTAAACCAGTTGGATTTTTACAACAATTGACAATGGTTTCACAGTCATCATT
Organism: Carcharodon carcharias; assembly: GCF_017639515.1. Classification (NCBI taxonomy): domain Eukaryota; kingdom Metazoa; phylum Chordata; class Chondrichthyes; order Lamniformes; family Lamnidae; genus Carcharodon; species Carcharodon carcharias. The sequence goes on along the minus strand of NC_054480.1, from coordinate 69,695,372 downwards.
AGACTTTTAATTCCAGATTTTTATTGAATTCAGATTCCACCATCTGCCGCAACAGGATTCGAACCCAGGTCCCCAGAACATTACCCTGGGTCTCTGGATTACTAATACCACTACATCGCCTCCCCATTAAGGGACTTATCCTTAAAGTACTCCCTTTACTTTTATTTTCTCTAGTTTAGACAATATTGAGGACAGAAGAAATACTCATCAGATCCCACTTACCAAGGCCTCTACTCTTCTTACTTAGGAAAGGTAGAAAATGAAAGGATCTGTCCTTCTCTCTTCACTAAACTCCCTCACTCACCAAACTCCAAGTTATGTACTCTAATGCAGCCCAAAGTAGCACTCCAGTGCAGGCAGCAGAGACTCTTATGGTTTGGGACAATTTAAAAATATAAAGGTGAGCTAGCAAAGGACAGAGCCCAGGATAGGTGGAGCAGAGTAGCCACGAATAGAGTTTGTTGTATAATTTTAAAGTTTTAAATATTTCAAAATATTCTGAATAATCTCTATTACTTATAGATTTGCTTTTACTTCCAGCTTATTTTGTTTTTTCTATGACTATGTAGTAACCCCTCATTGCTAAATATTTGTGTGTGCATGTGTGCGTGCACGTGTGTGTGTGTGTGCACATGCACATTTGTGTGTGGTAACGATGTATGCTCAGGAATTAATTCTGATTTGGCAAAACCTTTTTGAGACCTCCTTTAAATCAGGGCTTCAATTCGACAATCCCATATGTTAGAAGTTGGATGATGTAAGGGTGCAGCCAGACAATTGCCTTCCACACACAGTAGAACTCTCCCCCTCAATACATAGTGAAATTGCTGGAGCCTCAGGTAATGTACAACTAGTGACTGCACTCTGCAGACAAGAATCTAGCTCAGCCTATAAAACTTAAGTTGTATTAAAAATTTATTGTATCTTGTTACTATCAAATGGTAATGCAACAGAATTCGAGATACTATCTGTTCCAAAAGTGAATGTGGTGGGAGAATATTACCATTTCAGAAACGGTCTGCTGATTAATATTTAATGGTCCTGAGGAAATTAATATGGTTACATTTATTTCTGGACATGGGATGGAAAGATTAGACATGAGCTAGTGAATATAACTTTGTCTCTGTATCTGTGAAAGATTCATTAAGATTGATAGGTCCCTGATATAGCTATTAGTAATGCCAGAGTCTAGCTCAGGTGGATGCAGATGAGGGTGAAGGTGCTTGCGCATATATTGACTGGAAATATAGTACGATAGTTCTCCATCTATAGGCATGAATTCCTGTGCGGATCTTGCAATGTATTGTGTGATTTGTTGACTTTAAGTAAGCAACCCTCGCCTGGAGTGTAAATTTAATTAATTACATTTGAGTTTGCAGTTAAATGCAAAACACTTTCACTGATTATTATCCTCGAAGCCTGCTCCTTAGGAAGGCAGCAGGCAATGCTTCTTGCTTTTTGCCCACTGATATTATTCAATGAAGCTTGTTGCTGGAATTATACAGCACAAAAATTGGTCATTCAGCCCATTGTGTCTGTGCTGGTTCTTTGATAGAGCTATCCAATTAGTCCCAATCCCCTGCTCTTTCCCCACGGCCCTGCAAATGTTTGTGGCATTAATCCAATTCCCTCTTGAAAGATACTATTGAACATAATTCCACCACCCTTTCAGGCAGTGCATTTCAGGTGATTTGTTGCATTAAAAAGAAACTTCTCAACTCTGCCCTGGTTCTTTTATCAGTTGTTTGAAGTCGGGAGCAAATTCCACAGTTGTAGAAATTAAAGGACAACAGAAGCAGTTAATTTCTTGACCAGTATGATTCATAATTCATACTTCACTTCAAAAACCCATCAGATATAAATGCAAAGATATTCAGCTAGCACTGCTTATGTCATTTCTGCCACATGACCGTGTTACTTCCTAATGTCTGATACAATACATGAAATGCATCCATATTAACTCGTGCTTGTGTAATGGCAGGCTGTAGACCTTCTTACTGGGCAGCTTATCCCATTCATGTGCTTGGCATGAAGCATCACATGGGATCCTTATCCATCGTTCATGGAATAGGGAGATGGTTCTGCAATAGGCCGTGTGCAGGTGATCAGCTCCAGGTTGGATTTGGTGGTTTTCAGTTTGTTTGAGGTGGAAATCACTTTGTGCCTTTGCCAATTATTTAAGACCAATTTTCATCAGCAGGTCAAGAGCAGTTAGGTCTAATCATATGCCTAAGTGGCCAGCGGATGTGTCACATTCTGTTACTAGTTGACTTTCTAATTAAGTGTGATAGAAGGAACACCAGCTTGAAAACAATAAAAGCTGCTGCAGTATTCACACTTTGCCATGAAATGTCACTAATGAATTAATAAATATTCTGTTTACAGTTAGGAAGCCAGAGGCATTATGATTATTATGCTAATCTTTTATTCATTATGATTTTGAATCCAACATTGGATCTCAGAAACTTACATGGAGTCTGAATGCAATCATAGTCATTAAGTATGTGGACTAGCTTGGCTGTCAGCTGTGGCTCAGTCGGTAGCACTCTTGACTCTGGGAGTGGGAGCACAGAGTTCAACTTCACAGCACAAAATCCAGGCTGATGCTCCATAAATAGAAGCCTTTATCTCTTTTTTGAAGCACATGGGCCAGAAGGGAGTTTGATCCAAGCTCTGTGCTGAATTAGCAGCTCTCAGATAGGGCAAGGTTGGACATTTTAGGTGTTGTCTTCAGCCATTCAGTGAGCATCCCTCCCCTCCTCACTGAGAAGTACCTGCTGAGGATGTTGGAGGGAGAGTGCAATGCTTTTAATGGGGAAATAGCCTCCAACATTCAACCTTCAGGCTCACCTTTGAAGAACGGCCACTTGTGTGAGGTGCTGGAAGGCAATTAGTCTTGCGGAGAATTTCCACCTTCAAGGGAAATATACTTTGAAAGTGACAAAAAACAGCTTTTTTTAAGTAGTATAATCCATAATCACTAAGACTTGGGGTGGAATTTTCCATTCTGGAGACGAAGTCCGGTGGCAGGCGGGAAAGTCAGTGCGATTTCCATTGGGTGGCTGAACACGTGCGATCTTCTGCTGGTTAGATCATTAGTTATGCATCTGCGAGGAGCTCAGCGAATCTTGTGGTGGGGCGGGCAGGATGTCACCAGCCCTGCCATCACACCATGTGTACGAAGGTCCTGGCGCCATATTTAAAATGCATTTGGACAGCCATTCACTCAATGCAGGCCAGGAGCTCCATACTACTCCTACAGATTCCTTGCAGCCTTAACACATACTGGAGAAGCTAGCAGATGTGAGAAACCACATCCCTGGACATATGAAGGCATCTCTGGGGCATTGCCTTTTGCTTATCTCTAGATAAGAGCACTGTCTGGCCAATACTCGCCATTGCAGTAGACCATGTTCATCAACACCTTGACCTTATAGAGATCCCCCTGCCTCTTGCTGCTCAGGCCCTTGCTCCTCCTGGCCCTGTGGGCCCTCTTTCTCTTCATCCAGATGAGAGCCATTATCAGGACAGGGTTGTTCAAGCCTGGGTCATCAATGCCTCAGTGGATGTGTGAACAAATTGAAGTGATAAATTTAGTGATCTTGTCCTTTACATGTTGCCGTCAATATCAAAGCCAACAGGCAAGTGCTTAGCCCTTCACCTGCCTCCATCTTGACATGATATCCCTGCCCCACCCCTTCCAGGTAAAGGGCATCCTGGAGGACCAGAGAAGAATGTTCCTCCCTTTCATACATGACTGCGCATGGAGACATTGCTCTTTGACTACGGTGATGAGAGCCACGTGCAAGAAGCCTCACAAGGACACTTTTCCACTTGTCTCCAATAGACTTGAAACTCTACAGAGAGATCATTGCCTTGGCAGCATAGAAAGACTAACAACATGAGTCCTTGTCAGCCATGACCATTCATCCACAGGATGGAGATTTGGAGCCATGGGTTTGCTGCCATCCACCAGCTGTGTCCCTTGGAGGCATCCACCTTCCTCCCTCCCTTCATCCTTACCTCTGACTGCAGCTAATGGCAAATGGCACAGATTGAAAAGCAGCTCCACACCTTGCTGGGATCTCGATGTTATGAGACCCATGAGTTGGGAATGAACCTGCTGCGATGTGGGCTTCACCATAGGGAGGGGAACACAACTGAGCATGACTGACATCCAGTTCCTTCATAATTATTAGACTGTCCCTTTAGTCAGCCTCGTGTGCTGACTTTGAACTCCACCCATTCGAAGAGACCCTTGTCCCATCTCGAGGGATCTCACTGACTGACTAATTGTGTGGTCAAGGTCAGTTTGGAAAAATGGTGCTTGCCACTTTTCAAACTTGCTCCACCACCTTCTACCGTCCCTTGTCACCCACCAACATCTCCCCCATCATCCTAGACCCATCCAATATCACCATTCCTCTTCCCTCTGTTACACTTGAACCCTGAGGGGTTGTATGGCCAACTCCTACTCCTATTCTTCTGGCTCCAGGCAGCAACTTTGCCTATGTATCACCCTCTTAGTTAGCAGCTTAACCTCGGAAGAAGAGCACACTCCAATTTCTTTTTTGTGCCTTTTATAATACAGTGCCTTAATCTGGGGTTCTAACTGCACACAATTATTGTATCCATGGAAATAGACAGACAGCAACTGATTGTGGGAGACTATGCTGTATGAGGTTTCCATTCTCCCCCTTCTTTATCTGTCTCTGGAGCATTACCGCTCAATGTTAGGAATCTGTGAACCACTTCCGAGTCAGTGGTCATATGGTTCAGAGACAATGCTTCCAAATCTACTGTACCTTTGACCACCAAATATTGTTAGAACGTAAGAGATAAGAGTAGGAGTAGACCATTGGGCCCTCGAGCCTGCTCTGCCATTCAATACAATCATATGGCTGAACTTTGGCTTTAACTCTGCTTCTCTATTCACTCCCCATATTCCCAAGTGATGAAAAATCTGTCTATCTATTACAGCCTTTTGTTAGGCTGAACCTTTATAAAGGTGCATGCCACTTATGTACAGTTGTAAAACTGAACATTCTAAATTCTCTCTGGAAAGGAACCTAATTTGGAGGACGAACTTAATTCCGGTGAGGTGACATTTTAATTAGCATGCATGAGGTGCGGTTGAACGTAAATGGTGTTCCCAACATTGTTTGTCAGGAAACTCGATCCGCCGTTAACCCACTATCAAAGTTGGGAGAACAAAATTACAAACTAGTTTTCCACCGGCAGGAAACTGGCTTTTTCAATCGCACTAAATAAAGTGCTCTCGCCTGCCACGATTCTTGCCACTTGCGGGAGTAGGAAATTCCATCCTAAGTTTCAGATAAGGTTTATGGAAACAATTCCATAGAGGCTTGGGAATGTGACTGTGAATCTTACTTGTAACAGATCCCATATCAAAATCGTTGGGAACTAGACTATTGACCATATTTCATGGCATTGTTTCTCAACAAGGTTACAAAAAGCCACTCTTGTTTTAAACCCCAGGTCATGTGCACATGTCTTCACTCCTTATCATCGGAGCCAGGCTGACCTCCTGCAGCCTTGCTGGTGGACGATTTGGGGTCTGGAACATGGTTCAGGTGGATTCCATAGTTCAATTTGGGCCCGACTCCTTCACTCCACGCTGAACACTGTGTCTGGGGCAGGGGGTGGTGGAGGGAGGGGGGTGGGGGGGTGCGGTGGTGGTGGTTTAAGGGTGGGGTGCAAGTGTAAACTGAAATATCTTGAAATGAGTCAGTAGTGAATTGATGAGGAAAGTTAGGATGTGGAACTCACAACCCTAAGGAATAATTGAGGCTAAAGCATGGATGCATTTAAGGAAAGGCTGGATAAACACAGGAGGGTAAAAGGAATATAAGGATATATTGATGGATTGGATGAAGAAGAGTGGGAGGAGATTCAGGACAGCATAAAACACATGGACTGGTTGGGGCAAATGGTTTGTTTTTTTGCTGTACATTCTATACAGATCGGAAGCTGTTTGTAATTCCCTGGTTACAGCCTTAGAAAAACTTAGTGCATCCTGGATGCATTTATCAGAAGTCAAGTCAACTTTTTTTTCTATTCTATCATGAGGGACAGGCATCACTGGCAACTTGCTGTCCATCTCTAATTTCTCTTGAACTGAATGGCTTGCTAGGCTATTTCACAGTTAACTACATTGTTGTGGGTCTGGAGTCACATGTAGGCCACACCAGGTAAGGACAGCAGATTTCCTTCCCTGAAGGCATCAGTGAACCTGATAGCTTTTTATAACAATCAATCATAGTTGTCATGGTCACCATTACTGAGACTAACTTTACATTCCAGGTTACATCTATTAATTGAATTTAAATTCCACCAGCTGTCATTGTGGTGTTTGAACCCGATATTAATCTGAGCCTCTGTCTCACTAGCACATTGACATTACCACTATGCCACCGTCTCCACATGCACTCACTCTCCAGGAATTCTGGGAAATCTGAAAGAGTTAGTCCTAACACCCTAGGCACAGGCAAAGTACTCCTTAAACCTGGTACCAACACATGTTTTCATTATAAAAACTTGAACTAAATGAACTGAATCTGAATAAAACTGTAAACTGCTATATTAATTAACATATTATAGTTCTCGAACAGATCAGACTAATGACTTAGGAAGAACCTTAAGCAATTTTCATGTTGGGAAACACATCTATCTTATAATTTAAACACAGAGAAGAAGGAAGTAGTGTAGCATGTAATTGGATTCCTGTGCTTTGTCAAATTGACTAAAATCTGACAGTTATGGCTTCGACATGTACCAAACCCACTCCAGTGATTCCTTGGCAAAGGATCCATGGGATAGCAACAGATCACCTTGACTGATCACTCACAACTGTGCTTTTTAATGTGGATTTCTTTGCTAATTTTTTGATGTATTTAAGATTATCCCATGCCCACCTAAATCAGGAGGAAAGTCGTAAAGGGCTTTCAAAGTAAATTGGAAGGTGAAGAATGGTTGATGTTTAATCAAATAGAACTACATCTGTTAGCTAGCCACATAAATCTGCGGTCACATAAAGTAAAATAATACAGTAATACAGAGGGATAATGTGAATACAAGGCTAGTTAAACTGGGAAAATAATACAATGACTTACTGCAGGTGCCCTTAAAGGCAAAGCTTGGGTAACCCAGAGGAAAGAAAAGTAGCAATGTCACAAGTGAAAAGCAATCACAGAGATGCACATTTAATATTCATGTCACAGAGGCACTGTTTTAATATTGGACATTTATCAATTATAAGTTTAATACAAATTTCACTTGTAATCTTGTGAAGCAGCACTGCAATCCTTTACATTGAATGTAACCAAGGATTGAACCTTAGATCTCCCTGATCGTTATGGCCCTATTACACTGGGCAGTACATTTCATAGAATCATAGAATAGTTATGGCACAGAAAGAGGCCATTAGGCCCATCATATCCATGCTGGCTCTTGGCAAGAGCTGCTTATCTAGTCCCACACCCCTGTTCCTTCCCTATAGCCCTACAAATTGTTTTCTCTTCAGGTACTTACTGAATTCCCTTTTGAAAGCCATGAGTTGACCCTGTCTCCACCACATTCTCAGGTAGTGCATGCCAGATCCTAACCACTCACTGCACAAGATAGTTTTTCCTCATGAAGACATTCATTCTTCACCTTCAATCAATGTCCTCTGGTTCTCGACCCTTCCGCCAACGGGAACAGTTTCTTCCCATTAAATCTGACCAGACCCCTCAAATTTTGAACACCTCTGTTATACCTCCTTTCAACTTTCTCTTCTCTAAGCAGAAAAACCACAGATTCTCCAATCTATCCACATGGCTGAAGTTCTTCATCCCTTGAACAATTCATGTAATTCTTTTCTGCACACTCTCTAAAGCCTTCACATTCTTCCAAAAATGTGATGCACAAAATTGGACACAATACTGCAGTTGAGGCTGAATCAGTGTTTTACAAGGCTCATTGTAACTTCTTTGCTTTTATATTCGACGCCTCCATGCATAAAGCCCAAGTTCCTGTATGCCTTTCCCAACCTGTCCTGCCACCTTCAATGATTTATGTACATATGCCAACAGGTCTCTCTATTCCTGGACCTACTTTAAAATTGTACTGTTTATTTTATATCACCTAATCCCATTCTTCTTACCAAAGTTGCATTACATGTCATCTGGCATCTGTCTCTCCATTTCAGCAGCCTGTCTATGTCCTCTTGAGGTCAATCAATATCCTCCACATGGATCACAATACTTACAAGTTTTGTGTATTCTGCAAATATTGAAATTTTGTCTAATTAATGAATATATATCAAGAAAAGTATGGTTTTAATATCGGTCTCTGGAGAACCCCACTGTATACCCTCCTCTAGTCCGAAAAATAGCCTCTCATCACTCTTTCTGCCTCTTTCCAGTCACACAGCCAACCTCATATCCAGGCTGCCACTGTCCCTTTTATTCCATGGGTTTCAACTCTGCTGGCAAGCCAATATTTGACTTGATTAAATGCCTTTGGAACCCCTGCACACAATAGCAACTGGATTGCCCTCATCAACCCTCTCTGTTACCTCATCAAAAATTTATTGAACATGGTTTGCCTTTAACAAATCTGTGCTGGCTTTCCTTAATTACTGGCAATCCACACTTGTCCAAGTGACTGTTAGTTTAGTCCTGGATTGTCATTTCTGGAAGCTTTCCCATCATTGAGATTAAATGGACTGGCCTATAGTTGCAGGGCTTATCTTTACACCATTTTTAAATCATGTGTGTAAATTTGCAGTTCTCCAGTCCTCTGGCACAAGCCCTGGTATTTAAGAAGGATTGCAAGATTATGGTCAGTACCTCCACATTTCCAGCCTCCAAGGGTGAGGTGGTGGCATAGTGATATTGTTACTGGACCAGTAATCCAGAGACCCAGAGTAATGCTCTGGGAATCTGGATTCAAATTCCAACAGAGCAAATAATGGAATGTGAATTCAATCAATAAAAAAATCTGGAGTATTAAAGGTCTAATGATGACCATGAAACCTTTGTCAATTATTGTTTAAAAGCCCACCTAGTTCACGAATGCCCTTTAGGGAAAGATATCTGCCGCCCTTACCTGGCCTGGCCTATATGTGACTCTAGACCCACAGCTATGTGGTTGACTCTTAACTGCCCCTCTAAAATGGCTTAGCAAGCTGCTCAGTTGTACCAAACTGCTACAGAAAATTGGATAGGGAACGAAACCAGGTGGACCACCTGGTATTGACCTAGGCACTGGGGAGTCCTCAACATCAACACCGGACGCCATGAAGTTTCGTGGCATTAGGTCAAACATGGGCAAGGAAACCCCCTGCTGATTACCATGTACCACCGTCCCTCAGCTGATGAATCAATGCTCCTCCATGTTGAACTTAGAGGAAGCACTGAGAGTGGCAAGGGTGACAAGAATGTACTCTGGATGGGGGACTTTAATGTCCATCACCAAGAGTGGCTCAGGAGCGCCACTACTGACCGAGCTGGCCAAGTCCTAAATGACATAACTGCAGGTGGTGAGGGAACAAACAAGAAGAAAAAACATACTTGACCTTATCCTCACCAGCCTGTCTGCCGCAGATGTATCTGTCCATGACAGTATCGGTAGGAGTGACCACCGCACAGTCGTTGTGGAGACGGAGTCCCGCCTTCACACTGAGGATACCCTCCATCGTGTTGTGTGGCACAACAACCATGCTAAATGGGATAGATTTCAAACAGATCTAGCAACTCAAGACTGGGTACCCATGAGGCGATGTGGGCCATCAGCAGCAGCAGAATTGGACTCGAACACAATCTGTAACTTCATGGCCTGGCATATGCCCCACTCTACCATTACCATCAAGCCAAGTTGGCTGTTCAACCTGGTTCAATGAGGAGTGCAGGAGGGCATGCAAGGAGCAGCACCAGGCATGACTAAAACTGAGGTATCAACCTGGTGAAGCTATAACACAGGACTACTTGTGTGCCAAACGGTATAAGCAGCAAGTGATAGACAGGGCCAAGTGTTCCCACAATGAACGGGATCAGATCTAAGTTCTGCAGTCCTGCTACTTACAATTGTGAATGGTGGTGGACAGTTAAACGACTCACTGGAGGACGAGGCTCCATAAATATCCCCATCCTCAATGATGAAGGAACCGAGCACAGCAGTGCAAAAAATAAAGCCGAAGCATTTCCTACAATCTTCACCTAGAAGTGCTGAGTGGATGATCTATCTTGGCCTCCTCTGGGGGTCCCCAACAACACATATGCCAGTCTTCAGCCAATTCGATTCACTCCACATGATATCAAGAAATGGCTGAAGGCACTGGATAATTCAAAGGCTATGGGCCCTGACAATATTCCAGCAATAGTGCTGAAGACCTCTGCTCCTGAACTTGCCGCGCCCTAGCCAAGCTGTTCCAGTAGAAATATAACACAGGCATCTACCCGGCTATGTGGAAAATTGCCCAGGTATGTCCTGTACACAAAAAGCAGGACAAATACAACCCAGCCAATTACTGCCCCATCAGTCTAATCTCAATCATCAGTAAAGTGATGGAAGGGGTCATCAACAGTGCTTTCAAGTGGCATTTGCTTAGCAAGAACCTGCTCAATAATGCTCTGTTTGGGTTCTGCCAGGGCCACTCAGCTCCTGACCTCATCACTGCCTTGGTTCAAACATGGACAAAAGAACTGAACTCCCGAGGTGAGGTGAGAATGACTGCCTTGAAACCAAGGTAGCATTTGACCGAGTATGGCATCAAGGAGCCTCAGCAAAACGGGAGTCAATGCGAATCAGACGGAAAACTCTTCGCTGGTTGCTGTCATACCTAGCACAAAGGAAGATGGTTGAGGTTGTTGGAGGTCAGTCATCTCAGCTCCAGGACATCATTGCAGGAGTTCCTCAGGGTAGTGTCCTCGGCCCAACCATCTTCAGCTGCTTCATCAATGACCTTCCTTCCATCATAAGGTCAGAAATAGGGATGTTCGCTGATGATTGCACAATGTTCAGCATTAATCACGACTCCTCAGATACTGAAGCAGTCCATGTCCAAATGCAGGAAGACCTGGACAAAACCAGGCTTGGGCTGACAAGTAGCAAGTAATATTTGCGCCGCACGATTGCCAGGCAATGACCATCTCCAACAAGAGAGAATCTAACCATCGCCCCTTGATGTTCAATGGCATTACCATTGCTGAATCCCCCACTATCAACATCCTGGGGGTTACCATTGACCAGAAGCTGAACTGGACTAGCTATATAAATACTATGGCTATAAGAACAAGTCAGAGGCTAGGAATCCTGCGACAAGTAACTCACCTGCTGCTTCCCCAAAGCCTGTCCACCATCTACAAGGCTTAAGTCAGGAGTATGATGGAATACTCCCCATTTGCTTGGATGAGTGCAGCTCCCACAACACTCAAGAAGTTTTTCACTGACCAGGATAAAGCAGCCCGCTTGATTGGCACCACATCAATAAACATTCACTCACTCCACCACCAACGCAAAGTAGCAGCAGTGTGTACCATCTACAAGATGCACTGCATGAATTCACCAAGTCTCCTTAGACAGCACCTTCCAAACCCACCATAATCTAGAAGGACAAGGGCAGCAAATACATCGGAACACCACCACCTAGAAATTCCCCTCCAAGTCACTCACCATCCTGACTTGGAAATATATCACCATTCCTTCACTGTAACTGGGTCAAAATCCTGGAACTCCCTCCCTAATAGCACTGTGGGTGCACCTGCACCACATGGACTGCAGCAGTTCAAGAAGGCAGCTCACTATCACATTCTCAAGGGCAACTAGGGATGGGCAATAAATGCTGGCCCAGCCAGCGAAGCCTACACCCTGTGAATGAATTAAAAAGGAGGCAGTCCATGTGCCTAACCTGCCTCTGTGCCCAAAAGCCTGCACATTCATTCTGGGGTCGATGGCCCGACTCCTCTCTCAGCTCGCAACCCCCTCCTTGACTAAAAATCTGCGTATAGGTAGACAGTTTTAAATGTCAAGTTCACCGAGCCGGGAAATCACCTGGATCTGTGAAGCTAATCTCGGGGATGAATATCTGGATGGAGCTGTGCCAACCCTAAGTGAGGTTTGAAACTATTATGTCTGAATGGTTTGCACAAAACTAGGACTAAAATCCGTGTTCTGCCATTCATTATGTGTCCTTAATTTAACTTCATTATTGGTATTCTACAGATAGTGGTATCAATGCTTATTACTCTGTCTAGTTATATCGTGAAAGTCCATTGACTAGTTATTGAATATTTTTCCTGATATAATTATCTTGCCTTTAGTTCAATGTATTTAGATGTTACAATTTGTTTTGCCTTACAAAGGATATTGTGTTCAGTGCAAAAAAAAAGTAAATTGCAGCAAGTAAACTGATGAGGTCCACTGAGACAAAATCAACATATTCCCACTGGATTTGAACAAAAGTATTCGGAAATTGCTCCATCAGATCAAAAAATTCCATAACCTCCAACTTTCAGTGATATATATTCTGTCACCTTGATAAATGGCACAGAATAGGCTGAACTCCTTGAAATGTACAAGCATTACTGTTAGGTACCCTCTTAAAATTTGTCACAATGACCTCCTTTGATTGTTTTAAAAGCAGAAACACTAGTAAAATATGAGGTCAAAATTTAATTCGCCAGAAGCTTCCTGGTTGCACTAGGAATTTAACAATGATATAGACCTCCTTCACCAGGATGTCCTGTAAAATTCAGACACATTTCGAATCATGCAATGACTGAAGTAAAAAAAAGTACAGAAAGAGTTGCATTTATATAGCACTTTTCACAACCCTCCCGATGTTTCAAAACACTCTACAGCTAATGCCATACTTTTGATGTGTATTTACTGTTGTAATGCAGGAAATGTGGCAGCCAATTTATGTACAGCAAGTTCCCACAAACAGCAACGTGTTAATGACCAGGTAGTCTTTGTGTGATGTTAATTGAGGGGTAAATATTGGCCAGAATACTGGGGCTAACACCCCAAATAGTACCAGAAGATCAAACAGACAGATGGGGCCTCAATTTAACATCTCATCAGAAATACAACACCTCCAACAGTGCAGTACTCCCTCAGCACTGTACTGGAGTGTCAGCCTTGATTTTCGTACTCAAACCCTGGTGTGGGACTTGAGTCGGGAACTCTGTGCCTCAGAGGCAAGAGTATTAGTTCAGGTGTCACTAAGTAAATTAAGGTCTGCAAGTATGTGGCTTTTACCAAAATAACTCCTAATGTCTCTAATTACTATAGCAAACAGATGGGGCAATTAATTAATTACAATAATTAATCACTGGGAATTCCCTTGGGAGAACTCCCTGTTGACCATCATAACTTGGGCAGTCCATCGAGTTCAGCTGCCAATCTCCTGCCACTCTTCCACCAAAGTTATAATAGCTGAGCAGGAGTTCACTGCATTGAGGAGGTACTTGGTAACTGTTACAGTTTAGGCACCTTTCCAATAGTTTCTTAACTTTCCGTCTGCAGAAAGCAAGCTGTGCCTCCTATGAATCTGCATTTGACTATGTGTGCCTTTGTGGGAGAACTTCCTGCCGATCATTATTGAGTTCAGAATTCCTAGGGCTCCTTAATGCGGCACCTGGTTGAATGTTGCCGTGATGTTAGCTACCGTCACCTCACATCTGAAATTCAGCTCTTTTGTCCATGTTTGGACAAAGGCTAGAATGAGGTCTGGAGCTGAGTGGCCCTGGCGGAGCCTAAGCTGAGCACTGGTGAGCAGGATACTGTTGAGTAAACACCACCTGACAGCACTGCCCATGACTCCTTCCATCACTTTAATAATGACAGAATAATAATTAGCTGCATTGGATTTGTCCTGCTTTTTGTGGACAGGACATAACAGGGATCAACTATTCCAAAAACAATAAATGTTCCAAAACTTAGCAGTTTTTCTCAATAACCTCTAACCATGAATATGCAGTGAAGGATTTTATGTGAAAATAGCATCTTATTGACTCCTTCTAACCTCTGATGTTCATAATAATGCAGCGAGATAGAAGAGGGCACCTTAGTCTGGATATCTGTCTCACTTTGATTTATTGCCCGAGCTAGTGTAAAGGAAGATAAAAAAAGGTGTTCTTTTCAATTGATGCACACTGCCTACTAAAATAGATTGTAAAGCATCAATGGGCAGCTTGATAGGTTTGTGCAAAGCAAAACTAATCTTCAATGCTTCAATTAGCAGACATAATGGCTGGCAATCACAAACAGCTGGCTCCCATCTCCTACCATACTTTGACTCATGTTTGATAGGAAGCCTGAGAATGAAAAGTACCTGGCTATTCAAGTTGTGTATGCCTTGGTTAGCACAGTGCAAAGTGCTGCTGGGCCATCAAACTAGATGAAGCTCACTTCACATTTCAAACTAGAGAAACAATATTTTCTCCTAGGGACTTACTGGCTGGATTCCATTTTAAAAACCCCAAGGCTTTGGGTTCTGTTAAGAATATTGAATACAGAAAAGTCCTTGTTATCTGAAACATGATGACTCTTTCTATGTTTTATAGCAATGTTCCTGGGTCTCACAGCACATTGGTTTTAACAGCCATGGAACAGAACCATAAAATGTCCTAGAGGATGAATTTGATCTATTTCATACCACACAAATTTCTGTCTTCACTGTGTGTAATTAAATAATAATGTAATGGATACTTGTGAAGTTAACTTGCTGGATGGAGCATTGTTGCTGTCATCAAGCAAGAGGCTACCTATTACCACACAAGAGTGGCCAAATGTGATGAACAATCCCAATCTGATGGCAGTCTTCTCTGCTATTTCAAACACCTTCTATGGCTATGTGGAGCTTCTTCTTCATATGGGGCTAAACGATAAATGTTCAGGTGTCCTCATTAAAAAAGGTTTTCACTAGTGGGGAAGAGCAAAAGGGGCCATCAATATAAGCTCGTCACCCAGAAATCAAATAGGGAATTCAAAAAAAAATTGTTTACCCAGGGAGTAGTGGGAATGTGGAACTTGCTACCACAGGAAGTGGTTGAGGTGAATAGAATGGATTCATTTAAAGAGAGGTTAAATTATCATGTACAGGAGAAGGGAATAAAGGGTTATGCTCATAGACTTAGATGAGGAAGAAGCTCAAGTGAAGGGTAAATGCCATTAGGACTGGTTGGGCCAAATGGCCTGTTTCTGTGCCATATATTCTATGTAAAAATGTGATCTTACTCCATTTGTTTTGTGTTGCCTCCTTTTATAACCAGAGTTGAAGAAGTGAGAAATTGAAACTGTCAAGATGTTGTGCAGCGATACAGCAATGATGACAGCATACAGGCCACAGTTGGTGTGATAAAGTATTGAGGAGATATTACATATTTTGGGCACATAATAAGGTCATAACAGCATAGAATTTTACAAGACTAAAGAAAACTGTTTGTCCCATTGTGCTGGATCTCCAAAAGAGGACTCTGCATAATCCCTTTCCCTATGTTGTTTTACAGCTTTCTTCTTCAAATATTCATCCACATCCCTTTAAAAGCTATTGTGGATTCTGCAGGCAACACTGGTCCTAGCAGACATTCAAGTAAAAATAAAAAGCTGTAATGTCCTCCTTCCCCTTAGTTCTTTTGGCAGCCAGTGAAGGTTGCACATGCCCTGTCCCCTGTTGTGCACTGAGCATGTATGGTAAACTATGGAAGTGCTTTATGAGAGTGTGATCGGGGGTAATTATAAAAGTCAAGCATGTGTTAACGGAAGGTTATGGTCATTCAGCTTCCTCCTCCACCCTTTCTGTCTCTGTGGTGCTCTGGAGACCACATGCTGACCCACTCACTTTTTTTTTGGCAAAAATATACTTTATTCATAAAATATCTTCAACCACTTTCCAAACCATTTCAAAATCACCATTAGAAAGGTACAATCAGGTTCAACATTTACAACATGTATCACAAGGTGCATCAGTACAAACGATGAATATTACAATCATTTGCAGACATTCATTTTGGGCTGTACAGCCGAGAGGCTCTACACAGTTCCCAGTCCCTCAGTGCACTGTGGCAGAAAGGTCTTAGGCAGCGACCCTTCCCCATTGCACCTTTGCGGCAGCTGCCCCAAGCTTTAGTGCGTCCCTCAGCACGTAGTCCTGGACTTTGGAATGTGCCAGTCTGCAGCACTTGGTCAGGGACAACTCTGCGCTGGAAGACCAACAAGTTTCGGGCTGTCTCGGTGTGTGTCCCTGGGAACAGCCTGTAGAGCACAGAGTCCTGTGTCACAGAACTGCTTGGGATGAACCACTGCATCTCTCTCCAGACCTTCTTTGCAAAGGCATAATCTACAAGGAGGTGAACAATGGTCTCTTTCCCACCACAGCCACCTCGAGGGCAACGTGCTGAGGGGGTGAGACTCCTGACGTGTAGGAAGGATCTGACGGGGAGGGCCTATCTCACCATCAGCCAAGCTACGTCTTGGTGCTTGTTGGAAAGTTCTGGCAATGAGGCATTCTGCCAAATGACTTTGTCAGTCTGTTCGGGGAACCATCCCACAGGATCCACCCTCTCCTTTTCCCTCAGGGCCTCCAAGACGTAACGTGCCGACCACTTTCTGATGGACTTGTGGTCAAAGATGTTTCTCTGCATAAATTTTTCCACGAGGGACAGGTGGTATGGCACGGTCCCACTACTTGGAGCGTTCCGCAGCAGCGTGGCCAGACCCATCCTTTGCAACACCGGGGACAGGTAGAACATCAGCACGTAGTGACACTTGGTGTTTGCGTACTGAGGGTCTACGCACAGCTTGATGCAGCCACACACAAAGGTGGCCATCAGTATGAGGACGATGTTGGGCACGTTTTTTTCCCCCTTCATCTAGAGGCTTGTACATCGCGTCCATGCGGACACGATCCATTTTCGACCTCCAGATAAAGCAGAAGATGGCTCGGGTGATCGCCACCACGCAGGACTGTGGAATGGGCCAGACCTGCGCCATGTACAGCAACACCGAGAGTGCCTCACACCTGATGACCAGGTTCTTACCCGCAATGGAGAGGGAGCGTCCCTCCCACATGCCCAGTTTCCTTTTCACCATAGACACTCGCTCCTTCCAGTTTCTAACGCATGCCCTGGCACTCTTCCTGCATGATATTTCCTGGGATTCTGCAGTGCTCAATCCCAAAGAGAATCTCCCACTTTGTGGTAATCTGAGGAGCAATACACCTTTAAGATAATGTGAACAGACTGACCATGTGATTGTATTATCGAATTGCTGTGTAGCACGGGCTACAATGTTAATCAGTAGTTTAGAATAGGGTCTGGCTGGAGAAGCACACATTGTGTTAGTGATCTGTTACTTGTGTTAATAAACAGCATGTGCTTCATCTTACATTGGCCTCTGTGTACGAAGTATATTGATTACTGAAAGTGCAGAAAATTTGGATTTATATTAACGTGCCAGCCAGGACCAGCAGCTAGGGTGCCAAAGCATACACAGACAATCACAGCCTGACATGAAAGCTAAAAACTTGTACAAAGGGCTCAGCTATAAATTTGCAATTAGGAAATGGGAAACACACACGGGCAGGGACTCAGGATGACTCGATCAAGAAATGGGCAAGGCCATTTCGCACCATTTGATGGCCTCGAACCACATCCAGTCAGCCCCTGTAAACCTTTTGTATAGAATAAATGTACATTCTTTGCTGTCTCCAAAAGGACAATACCCAGTCTCTGTACTGCAATTACTGTACAAGAACACAATTGTCAGCCCACTGGGGGGGGTCATTGTGCTTTGGTCTTTGTCTAACTAATACCATTAAACTGTAACTGATAATAAAAATTATATAAACTGTGCTCATTTGAACCTCGGTGGAGAAGCACCTGGATTGCCCAGCGTTTGCTCCCCGCATGCATAATAAAGGGACCACTTGAATATTGCATCTGGACTCCGAGAGTTGAAATTTTGTACCAGAGTATTCCTCCAGCCTTTCAATTACCAACTCATTCATCAGTAGATAGCTGTGCAACAGTGTTCGCTAAACAAACCGACCTGACAGGAGGAACATAACACTCTTCCTTTGCCTCACTTGTTCCAAGAGAAATTTAATTAGAAGTGGGCCACACTCTGTTCATATTCTTGACAGTTTTGTTTTAAAGAAGCTTGCTGATGTTGTTAGCTGTAAATTGTCAGGCCTAACACTTTAAGTTGCTTCAGGCATTTAAATCATGCAACAGTACCTGACATCCCCTCGAGGTCCTTTCCCCTTGTTGGTTTTGGTTGGGATCTTGCTGTAGCAAGACACTAAGAACTGGTTGCCTTTCATAGGAACATGGGGGGCAAAATTTTTATCTTGGTAGGTGGGCGTGTGCCTGACCCACTTGAGTGTGAAATGACATGTGTTGATGTCGGTTGAGCGTCCCGACATTAATGCACAGTCGCGTGATATTTCGGTCAGCGGGCACAGGCCGGAGTTGGCAGCGCACCCACCAACAATTAAAAGGCCTGTTAAGGCCATTAAATTATCAATTAAGTTAAATTTTTTGCTGCCCTCCAACCTTAGGGCTGGCGGGCAGGTGAAAAGTCCGAGCGGCCTTTGCACTTTTTAGGAAACCTCATCCACGGGCAGGATGAGTTTTCCTAAAGCAAATAAAAATAAACTAAACATTTTAAAACTTAATTAATAACATGTCCTTGCTCATGTGACAGAGTCACTTGAGGAGACATGTTTTATTACGTTTTTAATTTCTTTATCTTCCTTATAACCCTTCATATCTCTGAGGTAGCTCTGTACCTCAGGGAGATTATCAAGTGCTCACTTGTGCGCATGTGCAAAGTGCACACTCGCCCTGCTCGCCCACCATCCCCAGCTCCCCCCACCCCCCCACCACCTGTACAGGCAGTGCTGAGTGCTGCCACTTGCGTTTCATGCTGGGCCACCCTTAATTGGCCCACCAGCGTGAAATCACCTTCCGGCACCGATTGCGGGCGGCGGCCTGTTTCCCGACTGCCCCCACCAAGCCTGCCTGACAAGGGCAAGATTCTGCCCAGGAAATAGAAGCAGGAGTAGCCATTCTGCCCATCGAGCCTGCTTCATGGCTGATCTATTTATTTTATATTATATGGCTGATCATCTGCCTTTTACACTGTTTTTCTCACTATTTCTATTTCTAAAGCAGTTAATTGATTCCAAAATTCTTTGAGATTATATGACAGCGTGCTATAAAATGCCTGTTTCTAATTAAGGATCAGAATTGGATATATTTGAAGGATTTATTAACGTCACTGTTTCATTTATTGGGTTGGGGTTGGAGGCATGGTGAGACTCATTGCAGGAGTTATAGCAAACAGCCAAACATACTCCAGCTGAGGCCTAAACGGTTTTATAAACATTTAGGGCATTTAGGACATAACAACCTTTGTACTCTAGGCCTTGACTAATAAAGCCAAGGATCCCATATGCTTTTCTAAAGAGCCTTCTCAACTTGCCCTGGCACCTTCAAAGATTTGTGTACATACACCCTTAGGTCTCTCTATTCCTGCATCCCCATTAAAATTGTCCCATTTTATTCCAAGTGCCACTTCACATTCTTCTTACCAAAATGTATGCCCACTTTCCTGTATTAAATTTCATCTGTCACGTGTCTGCTCATTTCACTAGCCAGTCCATGTCCTCCTGAAGTCTGTTTCTATCCTCCTGACTGCTAGGGTTGCCAGCTATGATTAAATGTATTCCTGGAGATTTCATCACATGTCTTGCCCCCCAGTCTTTAGTCTCCAACACATTCATCCTTGTCACCCTATGCCAATTGGAAAGCAAAAAGTCTTATTACTCAATTGGATGTTGCTTAACTGTTAGCAAAATAGCCTCTCCCCACAACACCCTCCCACACTAATTTTCAATATTTTTATATCTGGTAAAGAGATATAGTCAAAGAAAATAACCAACAAAATATTTTTGAATGTCGCTATGATTTTTCTCCAGGGTTGCACGCAACAGTGTCCTGGAGATTGATCTTCAATTCCTGGGGACTCCAGGCCAATCCTGGAGGGTTGGCAACCCTACACTGTTCACTACATTTCCATTTCATGTTATGTGCAAACTTGAAGGTTATGTCCTATATTCCTAAATGCAGTTTATTGTTATTTATCAAGAAGAGCAGTAGCCCAGGGGAACACCACTGTATGTTTCCCTACAGTCTAAAAGAACAATTGTTCACCACTCCTCTCTGCTTTCAGCCCCTTAACTAATTTCCAATCCATGCTACCGTGGTCAATTTTGCTTACAATTTTGCTTTGAAGGAAAGTTACATCATGTAAATAATGCCTGTAAAATCAATCCCAGTCACTTCAGCAGAGATTGATGGAGGAATTAACCTAATCATCTCCATTCTGGCTGGAATTAGTGGTATCACTATATGTAGGCCCCAAGTGGAGGAGGATCTGTAATACGGCAGAACTCCACTGCTGTGAACCTGTTCCCGTCTACTTTGCTGGGTGGATTCCACAACACTGATGGCAAAGAGTCTTCGTTGGGGAAGACTACCCATGTTCAATGGTTTGAAAGCCCTGTTTTTGATTTCTTTACTTACCAGTGGGCCTTGTCCTGTGGCTGTGTCCTTCCATGCAGAACAGCAGTGGGAAAAGCCCATGGTCACCACCTGCATTGCTGCTTCAGCCTGACTGCATCTGGAAGCAATTGGGAAAAAGTCCTTTTTTCAAACAAGCCTCAGTGGCTCTAAGGCAGTAGTGCCACCTCATTTACATTATACCCTGCTATCCACAGCACTGTCTTTTGGATGAGGCATTAAACTGAGGCCCCGTCAACCCTTTCAGGTGATGTAAATGATCCCACAGCACTATTCCAGTGAAGGCCAAGTAAGTTCTGTTCAACATTATCCATCAACCAGCATCACTAAAAACAGATTATCTGGTCATTATCGTGTTGTGGTTAATGGGATCTTACTGTTTGTAAATTGGCTGCTGTGTTTCCTACACTATAACAATGACTACACTTCAAAAAGTGCTTCATTGGCTGCAAAGCACTCTGGGATGTCCTGATGTCATAAAACCATTGTGGAAATGAAAGTTCTTCCTTTACTCAAGTTGTGACTAGTGCAAGCAACAGTTCTGTAGGGGGAAATCCAGCACTCTTCAAGCTATAGCTATTTAGTTTGCTCAAATTGACTGATCAGAAAAGCTAGACTTGATTTCCAGCCATGCGGACCATATCTATATTGATTAGCAAGTTATTGCGCAGACGGGATTAATAGGGAAAATTTTCTCTTAAATTATGAGCTGGTTTACATGATAGCCTTACAATTGCGATCGCAATTAGAATTTCATGGTTAATTAACTATGTACAGGCTTAAATGGTTTTGGAGCAAGAATATATGTCATCCATTAATATTTCGAAGCGGCAGGATGAAACAGAGAACATTATTGTCGCATTATGATCACAATTTACTGACAGAATAATGTAAACCTACAGTCGAGGGTGGCTGAGACTATCTGATAAGGTAACAATTTAATTGAAGGGTTCAGATAAAACCACAAAGCCCTGAAAGGTTTCTCTCAATGTTCAGAAGGGAGTCAAAGGAGTAGCCCGTGACAGTTCAAAAGTATTGGATATGACTATCACTGGGAAGCTGAACATCTCTGGTGTAACTGGTGAGCTGTTAAATTGGATCTCTTATGAGTTGCCAACATTAGGTTGCCTTGTTATTTAGTCATCACCTACAAAGGGAGGCTCCCTTGGAGACAGGCATTTGGTGTCGGTTTAATCCTCATCAGTAATAACTAGGCTTGTGTCATAAAAAGTGATGCTCCTTACACTGATGGCACCTCTCTACAGCTCGTATTTTATTTGAAGAGTTACAGAATCACTGCAGGCAGGTAAGATCAGAATTGGTTTGTGCACTGAGGTGTATTTATCGTCAGTATCTAGAAGAGAAAGCTGGATTGGGATCTCGCCAAATCTGTTTGATTTGGTATTGTGATATCTAGCTGTGTCTCAATGGTCTGCACTCTAGCCACTGGCTCAGGAGGTTGTGGGTGCAATTCACACCTCAGAGACCTGAGCAGAGAAAGCTAGGCTGATATCCCAGTACAATATTGAGGGAGTGCTGCCTTTGTGGAGGTGCTATCTTTAGAATGAGATGTTAAACCAAGGCCCTAACTGTCCTTTCAGGTGGAGGAAAAAATGAGCAGCATCACTTTGAAGAAGAGTGGGGTTATTCTCCTTGGTGTCCTGGCCAATAATTTGTTCTTCAGCCACCATAATTGAAACAGATTATCATTATAAGTGTGCTGTTTGTAGGGGCTTGCTGTGCTCAAATTGGCAGATGCATTTTCGAAATTACATTAGTGACTACACCCAAAAGTACTTCTGGTTTTTTAATCACACCTGATTTAAGGCAGAAAAGCAGGCAGCAGGTAAAGTGATCAGAAAATGAACAAAAAGACTTATACCTACCTCTTGCTGAGAACAGCTCTCAGTGTAGTTACACAAAAGCCTTATGTTAAAGAACAGAATGATGAGATTTCCATGCCATCTGGAATCAAATTACTTCTGCCACTGAAGGTGGGTGGAGATAATGTTTTCACCCATTTGTTAGTTTGTTTGTCTGTAAATAATATTTCTCAAAACCTAATGGGCGGATTTCAACAAAATTTGGCAGTCAGATAGGGTGTGAGCCAAGGAAGAATTGATTAACTTTTGGCGAAGATGCAGATCTGGATCCTGTAATGTTTTAAAGGATCCATTAATATTGAGGGATAGGGTGGACCTAACCTTATAGAGTGTTGTGAGCTGCTTTAGAATGTTATGGATTGTCTCAGCTTCTGCGGTGCAATTTGTTATAGCTGCCAAAAGATGAGCAGAGTTTTCAGAGTAGGTTGTTGGATGTGAATTGGCCTGAAGCGAGGTGGAAGCTCTTAATGAAAGTATTTATTTTTTCAGCCTTGTCCTTGCAGAACATCAACTAGGGAAAAGCCTTAGGAAGAGGTTTGGAATTGTAAAAACATTGAGTTAACACTGAATGGTGGAGGTATGCACTCTACTGAGTGTCCTCTTCAATTGTTTCACCTTTGCTTAAGAAAGGTTCTGGATACAGTAGATTGTTTTACTGTAAATCATTTTGCACCCAGGTTTAAGTAATCAGCACTTATAAAAATAACATTTCTATTTCTATTCGAATACACTGTTTTGCAGCCATTGCAGAGTTGGTATCTCGCCTGGCGTTCCTGCACTTCTTTACCCTCGCCTTTACTCTCTCTCTTTCTGTCCCATTTCTTCACTCCTGTTCTCTTTCTTTCTGTTCCTCTAACAGGCAGAATGATTGAAATATGCATGGCAGCAAGAATTCCTGCAACAGCAACCCCTTCAAATTCTCATTTGTATAAGGAATGGGAGTTGGCCATTCTACCTACTGAGCTTGATTCAACAGTTGTGTTCGTCATGCCAGTGTTGTTTACTTTTATAATCCATACCCCTCAATCCCTTGTTACATTTTTGAGTTTTATTTGGGTATTTCTGTCCTGCTTAGTACCCAAGATCTGTAAGTAAGCACTCACTCTACCAACAGGAAGTGTGACTTTATGCACCCAATACCCTTTTTGTTTTGAAAGGAATTCTTGGATTATGCCCTGAACACAACTAAATGCCTTGTAGACCACACCTGGGGCAATTAAGAGTGAATTATGTTGGTGTGGGACAATTCCAAAAACCGCAGATTCAAACACATGTGGCTCACAATGAGCGTGACTGTCAGATGTGCTTTGATCTTTTCAAATGATATTGCCCTGAAATTCTTTGGATCTGTTCTCACTCCAGCACCATAACATAATTGCTAGGTTTTTTGTGGCATTTTCAGTGGTGATAGAGCGGTGAGCAAATGCCTGTCCCTTGTCTCTTTGTTGTAGCCCACACTCCCTGCTACTCCCTCCACAGGCTTTGCCACTGTCAAACGGCAGTGAAGTAAGGAGCTTCTCAATCATCGTTATCCCCTTTGGCTCCAGCAGCCCCAGTTCCCCTGTACCCCCACCCTCCCTGCCTACTTAATCCACAGACTGCTGCCTTAATCTCTTCTGCAGCTCTCACCTGAGCTAGCAGCCTTGTGCTCTTCCAATTCTGATCAACAGTGCCTCCTCTCTTGCCTCCAGTTGATGTGCAGAATCTTGCAACCACTATGTCTCAGCCTGGAATTCTTCTCAACCTCTTTCTCTCGCCTCCTTATATCTTCAATATCTTTCTTGATCATATGTTATTGACTGTAGCTATACCTAACTTTTCTCCTTTTTCTTGTTCACTGACCTCTCCTCCCTCTTTAAAGTTCCTTGTGATCTTTTGTTAAGTTGGTGGCAGTGGTGCTAGAGCTGTTTATGGTACAATGGAGTTTATTGGTATTTTATGGTATATAATTATGCAAATATAATAATGTATAATGGCCTATATATACTGTAACAGATTGTAGATAGAAGGGATAGAAAATAAAATAGAGGAGAAGTTAGAATGCTAATGATTCACATTGAATATAGGTGTGATCTGAGGTGGATGTAATTCCCTGACTTTCATTTCTTAGGATATGTGAGGGTGAAACGTAGTACACTCATCTCTCCTGGGTTGTAAGATACACAAAATTATTATAGTTACAAGAGTAATGCAGATTCTTGCTGCAGCAATTTAAACTAACACTTAATCAATTATGTAGAATGGTGAAGTTCAAAATATCCTTTTTTTGCTTACAGTACATTTGAGTGAAAACTCTTTTCTAAGTTGCCGTGTTCCCCCTTCTCTGTCTATCACTGTGCCTGCTATAGATTTTAATGGCTTGATGGTTCTCTTTGTTTCTTTCTCCCTATTTCTGCTCCTCATGACCCTTCACTCTTTGGTTTTCTCCCTGTTACTAAGATTGTTTTCTATCTGACTGTCTCTTTGCTTCCATCTCTCTACTCTCTTTTTCTGACCTCTCTGTCTCTGCTTCCCACCCTGTCCTTGTCTCCCAACAACAAGAACTTACATTTTTATGACACGGTTAACATAATCAAACATCCCAGGGCACTTCACAGGAGTGTTATAAATCAAAGTGTGACACTGAACCACATCAGGAGATAAAAGGTTAAATGACCCAATGTTTGGTCAGAGAGGTAGCTTTTAAGAAATGTCACAGGAAAATGAGGTAGAGAAGTGGAGAGGTGCAGGGAGGGAGTTCTGGAGCTTGGGGCCAAGGCAACTGAAGACATGGCCACCAATGGCAGAACAATTATAATTGAGAATGTACACAAGGCTAGAATTAAAGGAGCACAGATACTTCAGAGGATAGTGGACCTGGAGGAGATTATAGAGATAGGAAGGGGCTGTGGGCTGGAGGTGGGGAATGCAGGGCAAGGCCATAGAGAGATCTGAAAACAAGGCTGAAAATTTTAAATGTTGTTTGATTGGGAGTCAGTGTAGGTCATTATAAGCACAGGGAGAATATGGGGAATGGGACTTGCTGTGCATTCAGACCTGGGTAGCAGAATTTGGATAATCTCAAGTTTATAGAAGGTGGAATGTGAGAAACCAGTCAGGAGTGCATTGGAATAGTGGAGTCTAGATATAACAAAGGCAGTGAGAGTTTCAGAAGAAGATGAGCTGAGACAGGGGCGAAGTTAGGTGATGTTATAAAGATGGAAGTAGGCGGTCTCAGTGTTGGCACGAATACGAGGCTAGAAGCTCATCTTGAAGTCAAGTATGTCACCAAGGTTGTGATCAGACTGGCTTAATCTGAGATGGCTGCCAGGGATGGGGGTGGAGTTGGTAATTAGAGGATGGAGTTTGGAGATGGGTCCAAAAACGATGATTTCAGTCTTTCCAATATTTAACTGGAGGAGATTTCTGTTCAATACTGGGTTTTGGATAAATAGTCTGATAGTCTAGCAGCAGTGGAAGATTCGAGAGAGATGGCAATGAGATGGAGAGGGATGTCATCAGTGTACATGTAAAAACTAATGCCATGATTTTGGGTGATGTTGCTTTAGGGCAGCATGTAGATGAGAAATAGGAGGGGTCCAAGGATAGATCCTTGTAGGACACCAGAGGTAAAGAAGGAAGAGATCACAAACTGCTTTTCTCCTGTGTTTTCCCTGAGTGCACACATATAAATCTGAAATACAGAAATAGACTAACTGATCTTTCAGGCCTTTGGTCTCTCCCATTTGAGCATTTTCCAGCATCAGGCATCATCAGCCATCACCCCCATCACCAGTTTTGGAAAAGATAATAAACTCCCTGAAATTCCTGTCTGATATTACATCTATTCCTTACCAGCTTCCCTTGACTTCAAAACTCTACTCCTCTCAATTTGCCTCTGTTTCTCTGCGTCTGCCCATTAGCTATTCCTGTTTCTGATTCATGGACTGAATTTTTAATCAGGGGTTGGGAACTGGTAATGGGGGGCTACTTCTGGGTACTGACTCCACCCAATGTGCTTAACATGACTGACTAGAAGTTTCAATGGGTATGGAAAATGGGCCTTCTTTGTTGGAAATAAGTGGCCTGAATTGTTTGCCCGCTGCTTTCTGGCAGGCAGCCAATCCATCCCTGAACTGCCCTCAGGAAAAGCAGCTTGGGATTGGGATCATCGCAGCAACTGACGTGGACACTGCTGGAATGAAATTGCATGGCCACTCTCCTCTGAACTTGTCCCCAACCCATTTAATAGGGCAGCTCTCTATGTTTGCCTCTCTGCTTCTTTCATTCTGTCACTTTTTGCTGCACACACCCTGCTTCTCTGTGCTTCTTCTCAACTTGTCTCTTTCTGTGCCTCTCTCCCCTGTGTATGCATTTTGCTTTCATTGTTGTGCCTCTCTTTGTGTGTTGGGGTGGAATTTTCCATGCCTGCTGGTGTCGGGTGTCATGGCAGGTGTGAGCGGACAATATGGCGAGAAGGCCAAGAATTGGTTTCATGACGCCGTGAAACCAGTTTGCGATTGTCTGCTCTGCCTGTCAATGGCGGGAAGTCTTTCCCGCTACTGGATGTCTGGAACGTTATTTTGATACGTCTGAATCTCGTTATAAGCCTTGCTCACCAGAATCACCACCCCCCCTACGCTGGATCATCCCGTCCCGTTGGTGTGATTGCACGCCCACATGTTTCACAACTGCACGTAAGCGTTGTGCACCTAGTGGGCTGCACTTCACTTGGGAATATGAGGTTCTTTTGCCTCCCTTGCTTTGGGCAGCACTCGTGGTCATCAGTGCCAGGCTTCGCAGGCAGCACCACATCACTTTTAGAGGGGCTCATAGGCAGGTCTCTACCTACCAGACTAGGCATAAGGTCGGGATGGCTTTTCAACAGCTGCAGGACTAGGCCTTGCTTGGGGAAGGGGGTGAGGTGGCCTCAGGCAAGGGAAGAAGCTGCAGGGCGAGGGCTGTACTGGGGAAGGAGGGTAAGCCAAGGTATATGTTGATCTGTGCAAGTGGCCTCAAGATGGTGAAGGCTGAGGAGGCAGTTTCCAGAGGAGATGAGGCCAGATAGAGATGTGAGGGTGTGTGTGGGAGAGTGAGTGGTGATGTCCCTTGAGCTGGCAGTGGGTGAGATGCCAGTGAATGTGTGATAGGCTTGTGAGTGGGTGAGTTTAGAGTGATGAAATGGTTACCTTACCCTGGCAGCACATTACTGTTTCGTTATTTCTCTTATATTATTGACTGTAGACTGGTCGTGGTGTAACCCAGTGGGTGAAGTCTGTCTCATGTGGTAATATGGAACATCGAGGTGAGAGGAGAACTCAGACCGAAGATGCCTAAAAAACTGTACTGACCTGTATGGTGGGCTTGAAGATGCAAGGGAGGGTGGTTAATTAAGCCAAAGCAAAGCTTTGCTAGAATTAGCAAGTTCTGCAAAATGAATTAAACGGCAGAAGTGCTTGTACCAGGGAAGAGAAACAGACTTTCCCTTATTAGAGATGATAAATATGCCTCATTCTCTCAGCTGTGGAGATTGATAACAGCGTTAGAGATAACAAAGTGGAGTCAAGTCTGCTATGGTACCTCAAGTGTGGACCTTGATATTCCTAAGAGAGGCCAGACCATCTGGACAAGAAATTGTGGACTCACTGTCTTGTGTTGAAGAAAGACAGTATGGTAATTACACACCAATTGAGTCAAAACCAGGCTTTACCTTATATGGCACAGGCCATAGCAAAAAAGGTATAAAGAAAGAGCCCACAGGAACATTGTTGCTGCAGTGATTAGAGTGACTGGCTGAGTTGCTCCGAATCACGCACAGTGGTCTTGACGGTGGATTGATTGATCATGATCTGTGGTTTGCTTGTGTCTGTGTTTTGCTGTGTGCCTGTGCTCTGCTGTGTGCCTGTGTTTTGCTGTGTGCTCCTGTTTTGCTGTGTGCTCCTGTTTTGCTGTGTGCTTCTGTTTTGCTGAGTGCCTCTGGTTTGCTTGTGTCTCTGGTTTGCTGTGTGTTTGTGTTTTGCTGTGTGCCTGTGTTTGGCTGTGTGCCTGTGTTTTGCTATGTGTCTGTTTTGCTTGTGTCGGTGTTTTGTGATTTGTCTGTATTTTATGGTATGTCTGTGTTTTGCGGTGTGTCTGTGGTTTGCCGTGTGTCTGTGTTTTGTGGTATGTCTGTAGTTTGCGGTATGTCTGTATTTTGCAGTATGCCTGTGTTTTGCGGTGTGTCTGTAGTTTGCTGTGTGTCTGTGGTTTACGGTGTGTCTGTGATTTGCTTGCATTTGTGTTTTGCGGTGTGTCTGTGTTTTGCCAGAGGTCTATGGTTTGCGGTGTGTGCGTTTTGTGGTGTGTTTATGATTTGCTGTGTGTCTGTGGTTTATGGTGTTGTGGTAATCTGAGGAGTAATACACCTTTAAGAGAATGTGGGCAGATTGACTGTAAGACCCAATAGCTGTGTAGCGTGGGCTACCATGTTAATGTTAGTCTAGAGTAGGGTCTGGTTGGAAAAACATGCATCATGTTAGTGCTCTGTTGTTTGTGTAAATAAATAACATGTGCTTCATTTCTTATTGGTCTCTGTGTCTGCTGTATATTGTAATCAACTCACCTGCCAACAGATAAGCGTGCAACCGGTTCGTGAGCACACAACCCTGTAATAGAACATAACAATTGGTGACGAGACAAAACACGATCAGTCGACAACACCATGGAAAACTGTAAAAACTCAACTGTAGTGAATCAACCATGGCCTGCAGGCCGATTGTAAGTACATTACAATTGTAAACTCTCACTATAGTTGTTGAAGTTATCTCCCTCCAGCATGTCACAATTTGGTAACATCGAACCGTTTGATCAGACCACCGATGACTGGTCACATTATATTGAACGCCTCCCCTTTTTCTTTTTGGCCAACGACACATCCATGACAGTCATAGGGAAACACATATCTAAATATCTGAATGGAGGAGCCACTCACTAAAGCTGGAAAACTCAAATGCCAGACTAAAGACGTTTACTGGCGAAAACATACAAATAAAAGATATATGCAAGGTTCCAGTACAATATAGAAGCCAGTCTGCTAATCTACCCCTCAAGGTGATAGCAGGCAGAGGACCGAGTCTCTTCAGAAGAAACTGGTTAAGAGAGATCAGTCTTGAGAGATTACTGAGAACTCAATCAGAAGCAGGAAATGTTGCTGTTTGGAAAAAAGGAGCATGTAAAGACTCAACAAAAGGAACTCGTAGAGCTGATAGTTTAGGACAGAGTTCAAGTAACGTCCAAAAAGAAAAAGAAAACTTGCTGAAGGACTTTTGCATATTGCAAGATTCCCTCAGATCCCAATTTGTACCATTAAAAAGGGGTATGAGGAAGAGCAGGAAGAATTCAACATATCTCTGACCGAGATGAAGAATTAATTAGCCGAGAAAGCGCAACAATACTTAATTCTCCAGGAAACAACTAACAAATATAAAAAAGAAATGGAAGAGCTAAATAATCAGCTTGTGGAAGCAAAGAAGCTTTAAAGATAGAGGACCCTGCATTTTGAAAGGAGCTGACAGGTGAGGAAATGCTGGAAGACTCAACCACTGAGTTCACTCAAGTTTAGCTCATACCTGAGCCTAGTCTGGGCAATAGAGAAATTGAAGAGAAAGCTGAGATTAAAGTCAGTGATGCCAAGCAGAAAACTCATCAAAAGAAGACACATAAGAAGAAAAAGCAGAATCACTAACAGGGTCCTGGAAATTTTTTTTACACAACAGGAGGCTGATCATTCTGTGTTGAATTTAGCCCCTGCCAATGTCCTGACTTTCAGAACCTGCCTGACGGTTGCCTTTCATATTGTTGAATTGTGGGGGGGAGGGTTAGCAGTAGTGCAGGCGATGGGCCCCTGTGAAAACATTCCCATTTCAGTCTACACCACAGCTAGAAGGAACTCCCCTTGCTTTGTAAATACCTGCAGGATCCATTGAGCCTGAGAGAGTCAAAGAGACAAACTTACAGGCTCCTACTGGGGAGCCCAGTGGACAGATAACTCCTGAGAATGAGGAGTCAGATAAACCATCCGAAGTCGTGGAAGTACAACATTCAACACGTTTGAAGAAGGCACCAGGGAGACTGAATTTGTAAATAGTTCATTTTTGTAAATAGTTAATATATTGTAAAGATTGTAAAATGTACTTTCAAGTAAAGGGGGAGGGATGTGGTAATCTGAGGTGTAATACACTTTAAGAGAATGTGAGCAGATTGACTACGTGACTGTAAGACCCAATAGCCGTGTAGCACAGGCTACCATGTTAATGTTAGTCTAGAGTAGGGTCTGGTTGGAGAAGCACACATCATGTTAGTGCTCTGTTGGCTGTATAAATAAATAGTTTGAGCTTCATTTCATATTGTCCTTTGCATTTGCTGTATATTGTAATTGACTCACCTGCCGACAGAAAAGCGTGCAAATGGTTCGCAAGCAAAGCGACCCCATAGTAAAGCATAACAGGTGTATCTGTGGTTTGCTATGTGTCTGTGTTTTGCTATGTGTGTGTTTTGCAGTGTGTCTGTGATTTGCGGTGTGACTGTGTTTTGCGGTGTGACTGTGTTTTGCGGTGTGACTGTGTTTTGCAGTATGTCTGTGTTTTGCAGTATGTCTGTGTTTTGCAGTGTGACTGTGTTTTGCAGTATGTCTGTGTTTTGCGGTGTGACTGTTTTGCGGTGTGACTGTTTTGAGGTGTGACTGTGTTTTGCGCTATGTGTGTTTTGCGGTGTGACTTGTGTTTTGCGATGTGACTATGTTTTGCAGTATGTCTGTGTTTTGTGGTATGTCTGTGTTTTGCAGTGTGACTGTGTTTTGCGGTATGTCCGTATTTTGCGGTGTGACTGTGTTTTGCAGTGTGACTGTGTTTTGCGCTATGTCTGTGTTTTGCGGTATGTCTGTGTTTTGCGGTGTGACTGTATTTTGCAGTATGTCTGTGTTTTGCGGTGTGACTGTTTTGCGGTGTGACTGTGTTTTGCGGTGTGACTGTGTTTTGCGGTATGTGTGTTTTGCGGTGTGACTTGTGTTTTGCGGTGTGACTATGTTTTGCAGTATGTCTGTGTTTTGTGGTATGTCTGTGTTTTGCAGTGTGACTGTGTTTTGCGGTATGTCTGTGTTTTGCGGTGTGACTGTGTTTTGCAGTATGTCTGTGTTTTGTGGTATGTCTGTGTTTTGCGGCGTGACTGTGTTTTGTGGCATGTCTGTGTTTTGCAGTGTGACTGTGTTTTGCGGTGTGACTGTGTTATGAGGTATGTGTGTTTTGCGGTGTGACTTGTGTTTCGTGGTGTGACTATGTTTTGCAGTATGTCTGTGTTTTGTGGTATGTCTGTGTTTTGCAGTGTGACTGTGTTTTGCGCTATGTCTGTGTTTTGCGGTATGTCTGTGTTTTGCGGTGTGACTGTATTTTACAGTATGTCTGTGTTTTGCGGTGTGACTGTTTTGCGGTATGACTGTGTTTTGCGGTATGTGTGTTTTGCGGTGTGACTTGTGTTTTGCGGTGTGACTATGTTTTGCAGTATGTCTGTGTTTTGTGGTATGTCTGTGTTTTGCAGTGTGACTGTGTTTTGCGGTATGTCTGTGTTTTGCGGTGTGACTGTGTTTTGCAGTATGTCTGTGTTTTGTGGTATGTCTGTGTTTTGCGGCGTGACTGTGTTTTGCGGTGTGACTGTGTTTTGTGGCATGTCTGTGTTTTGCAGTGTGACTGTGTTTTGCGGTGTGACTGTGTTATGAGGTATGTGTGTTTTGCGGTGTGACTTGTGTTTCGTGGTGTGACTATGTTTTGCAGTATGTCTGTGTTTTGTGGTATGTCTGTGTTTTGCAGTGTGACTGTGTTTTGCGCTATGTCTGTGTTTTGCGGTATGTCTGTGTTTTGCGGTGTGACTGTATTTTACAGTATGTCTGTGTTTTGCGGTGTGACTGTTTTGCGGTATGACTGTGTTTTGCGGTATGTGTGTTTTGCGGTGTGACTTGTGTTTTGCGGTGTGACTATGTTTTGCAATATGCCTGTATTTTGCGGTATGTCTGTGTTTTGTGGTGTGGCTGTGTTTTGCGGTGTGACTGTGTTTTACAGTACGTCTGTGTTTTGCGGTATGTCTGTGTTTTGCGGTGTGTCCGTGTTTTGCGGTGTGTCCGTGTTTTGCGGTGTGTCCGTGTTTTGCGGTGTGACTGTGTTTTGTGGTATGTCTGTGTTTTGCGGTATGACTGTGTTTTGCAGTATGTCTGTGTTTTGCGGTATGTCTGTGTTTTGCGGTGTGACTTGTGTTTTGCGGTGTGACTTGTGTTTTGCGGTGTGACTATGTTTTGCAGTATGTCTGTGTTTTGTGGTATGTCTGTGTTTTGCGGTGTGACTGTGTTTTGCGGTGTGACTGTGTTTTGCGGTATGTCTGTGTTTTGTGGTGTGACTGTGTTTTGCGGTATGTCTGTGTTTTGCTGTGCGTCTGTAGCTTGCAGTCCGTTTTTAAAAATTTGCTCATGGGTTATGCATGTCGCTGGCTAGGCCGGCATTTATTGCCCATTCCTAATTACCCTTCATTCAGAGGGCATTTTTAAGAGTCAACTACACTGCTGTGGGTCTGGAGTCACATCTAGGCCAGACCAGGTAAGGATAGCAGATTTCCTTCCCTAAAGGGCATTAGTGAACCAGATGGGTTTTTACAACAATCGGCAGTTTTTTCATGGTTATCATCAGACTTTTAATTCCAGATTTTTACTGCATTCAAATTTCACCATCTGCTGTAGTGGGACTATTCCTGGACTCGTATTCCAGAGCATTACCCTGGGTTTCTGGAATACTAGTCCAGTGACAATACCACTATGCCACCACTTCCCCTATGGTTTGCTGGCACCTGTGGTGTGCGGTGCGTCTGTGGTGTGCGGTGAGTCTGTGATTTGTTGTGTGACAGGTCCATCCCTTTCTCCATCTCTACTTCTCACTGTGAGATTTGGTTGGGATTTCTGGTCTCGCTGTGGCAGGATTCGCCGTCGGGCTGCGGTGGGCCAGCCAAAAGTCCATTGACTTTCAGCGGGACGGAAGGATCCCGGCAGCGGGCGGGGCTGGAAAATGCCAGCCAAAATCTTCCTCCTAGGTTGCCATGGCAGTCAATGCAAAGTGTTCAGTTGTTTTTTTCATAGCCCATACCCGGAGCAGACATGACTCAAGGTTCTCAGAATTAGAAAGGGGCGTAAGTTTCTAATAACTCCTTAACCAACCCCTGACAAAGGGCAGGATTGAACAGTGTAAAATCACCCTTGATTAAGAGGGATCCTTCATAGCTCTTTTGGTCATGGGTAAGTTCAAGGAATCATTGTCAAAACATCTTGACCCAGAAAGCACTGTGCTGAACCCACAATGTGCGGAAAATACATTGACAATCAAGTCGGTGCAGACTCGATGGGCTGAAGGGCCTCTTCTGCACTGTGTGATTCTGTGATTTGGGAATACATGTTAATTGTGATATGGTTACCCTGTAATGAAAGTCAATTTTGCAAAAATATGTACGTGCATTTTACAGAATGAAAATTGAAGAAAATCTAACAAAAATGACCCTGGAACTAGATGCCTAAAAACTCATAATATTGTGCTTATAAAAAAGTGCTCAACAAAACTTTTACTTTAAATTTCTTTACTACACTGTTAAAATGGATTGCAGCAACTCTAGTGAACTCTAGTGAACTCTATGGCGAGCATTATAGAGACTCCGTGAAATAATAATGACTATTGGGGCAGTTTAAAAGGATAGAGATTGTTACACAGAGACAGTAAGGTTAAACTGGGGTAGAATGTAGCTTCTTACATATGGACATGACCTGGTAACCGCTGAGATAGAGAAATTTAGAAACAATTTCTTGCAGCAGCTACAGATAAAATGGAAACATTGTGGATTGTAGCAATGAGGGGGAAGAAAATAGCTAACGGCCAGGTTATGTTTCAAGTCACCAGGTGAAGATGAGGGACTAGACCTGAAACATTGGCAAGTCAGTGGAGAATCACACCTGAATTTCAAGAACAACTTCCATAGATAAATTAGAATAATTATAATGAGTGTCACAGAGGCCAACATATACTTTTAGACATTAAGATAAAAGCAAATTACTGTGGATGCTGGAAATCTAGAACAAAAACAAAAATACCTGGAAAAACTCAGCAGGTCTGACAGCATCTGAGGAGAGGGATACAGTTAATGTTTTGAGGACTCGAAACATTAACTGTATCCCTCTCTGCAAAATGCTGTCAGACCTGCTGAGTTTTTCCAGGTATTTTTGATTTTATACTTTTAGACATGATAGTGTGCTGATACATGTCATGGAATCATAGAAGAGTACAGCACAGGAAGAGGCCATTCAGCCCATCAAATCTGCACAGGCTCTTTTGAAGAGCTAGACAGTTAGTCCCCACTCTTACCCCACATCCCTGTAATTTTTTCTGCTTCAAGTATTTGTCCAATTCCCTTTTGAAGGCTCCTATTGGATCTGTCCATTACGATTCTAACCACTTTTGTATTAAAAAATCCTCATGTTGCCCCCGGTCCTTTTGTCAATCACCTTACTTCTGTGCCCTTTGGTTACTGACCTTTGAGCCATTTGAAACAATTTCTCTTTATTTGACCTAAACTCGTCATGATTATAAACACCTTTTAAAAAACCTTTTCAGATCTAAGGAGAACAGCCCCAGCCCCTCCAGTTTATCCATGTAACTATAATCCCTCATCCCTGGAACCATTCTGGTAAACCTTTACTGTACTTCCAAGACCATTGTGTCCTCACTATAGTGTGGTGCCCGGAATTGGACACGATACTCTAGCTGGGGCTGAACTAATACCTTGAACATGTTTTATCACAACTTCCGGTTATTACGTGCTCCATGTTTCGATTTATAACGCCAAGGATCTCCTCTGCTTTATTAATTACTTTGCTAACCTGCACGGCCACCTTCAAAGATTTCTGCACAAATGCTTCCAGGTCTCTCTATTCTTGCACCCCCTTTAAAATTGTGCCATTTAGTTCATATAGCCTCTCCTCACTCCTCCAACCAAAGTATCTTACCTCATACTTTTCCACATTTAATTTCATTTGCTATGTGTCCACATATTCCACTTGTTAGTCTGTGTTCTCTTAAAGTCTATTATTATCTTCCTCATTTTTTGCTACATCTCTAAGTTCCCTGTCAACTGAAAATTTTGAAATTGTGTCCTGTGACCCCTAGTCCAGGTAATTCATGCCCTGAGATTTTCGGATGGGGGGGGGGCGGGGGCGGGGGGGGGGGGGGTGTCTCGCTTCCCGCCGTCCGAGGAATCCCCGGTGACTCCAAGTGCCCCGCAGCCATTTCACGCTCAAATGAGCGTTAAGAGGCTGCAGGCGGAACTTCTGCCCTTCACTCGGGAGGAAGCCCCGCGTTAGAGAGTTTCTGGCCAATCACATTGACTGGCAGCTTTCCAGTCCCTGCAGCAACAGCACTGCAGTGGACAGAAGAAGAAATGCAGGAGGACGTTGGAGCCTAAGTCTGGGTACCAGGGCCCTGGTAAGTTCAAGGGGTCCCAGGGTGGGGAGGGTAGGAAAGGCCTGGGGTGGGGGATTGGTTCATGAAGGGTGTGGTGAGGGGGAGAGGTTAGGGGAGAGGCTGGGG
The DNA here is from genome assembly GCF_017639515.1 of Carcharodon carcharias. Classification (NCBI taxonomy): domain Eukaryota; kingdom Metazoa; phylum Chordata; class Chondrichthyes; order Lamniformes; family Lamnidae; genus Carcharodon; species Carcharodon carcharias. The sequence continues at coordinate 69,659,279 of NC_054480.1, read as the reverse complement.
TGGGGGGGAGAACCCAATTTCAGAAGAGAGCATCTGGTGGAGGTGCCCACCCCTCCCTGCCTGAGATGTAACTCTGTTCTTTACCCGACAGAAGTTCAATCCTCCCATCAGCCTAAAAATTGAGGCCACTTAAGGGCCTCAGTTGTGACAAGGGCGGGCTTCCTGTCCGAGGCCTTGCTTGACCCAGCATAAAATCACTGCGTGCTTGGGGTGGGCAGGAACCTGGAGAAAATCCCATCCCTTCAATTTCATGCTCCCCCCGCGCCCTGCACCCCTCCCCCCACCCACCCACCTAAAACCTGCCAGTGGGGGGGGGAGTGTGAAATTCTGGAATTCTGGCCCAGGTATATCAATAACAGCAGTGATCCTAGCACTGAACCCTAGGAAACTCCACAGTATCTGTTCCTCCAGTCCAAAAACAGTTATTCACCAGAACTCTCTGTTTTCTATTCTTTAGTCAATTTTGTATCCATGTTGTTACTGCTCCTTTAATCCCACAGCTTTCAATTTTACTAACAAGCTGTAGCCAGTCCTTCAGTAAGAATGTATTTAACTTAAAGGGAGCCAAGATTAAAGTTACTGTACTGCAAGGGCAATTTATAACAATTGTCAGAAATGGACCAAGTTTCATATTCCAGGAACCTTTTAACTGAACTTTTAAAAGACAGACTGGGAGCTGAAATGAAATTATTCAAATAGAGACACAGACAGGATGAAATGACATCTTAACCAAGAGACAGCTGATATAATTAGACCACATACTGATAGGTGTTTCTCTAGAGATAAAAACAAAAAACTGCGGATGCTGGAAATCCAAAACAAAAACAGAATTACCTGGAAAAATTCAGCAGGTCTGGCAGCATCGGCGAAGAAGAAAAGAGTTGACGTTTCGAGTCCTCATGACCCTTCCAGACTGTCTTGACCTTTGAACTCCTGTGCCCAAGCTATAAATAGCACATACAAGCTAATGGCTGTGCTTCCATTACATCTGGGTTGGCACCCACACTCCTTGCAAATGCTAATTCCAAAACTACATCAGAGAGTGAAACTCATTCACCAATCAGATGAAGTTTATAAACCCAGAATATTCCACACGAAGCACCTTTATAACGTTAATGGGCAATTCACGAACCCCTTGGGTTGGTGGGGAGTGAGTGGGTGGAGGTGGGTGCTGGGGGAGGGAAAGTTTTATCAATCATTGCCATGGGTGTGATTTTTGTACTATAAGAAGCGTGCAGTTAGGGAGAGAGGGAGCGACTTGCAAGGATAATTGCGGATGGGATTGATGGAAACATGCTTCCTTGGGTGTCCGTCAGGGTGAGTATGGTTTGGATATTAAGACAACAGCATTTGAGGGTATTGAGTGAAATTGAAGGGAGCAGCTTACTGACTTTTATATGTTATCAGTGGTACAATAAAAGAATACTGGGCAAAAGTTTTGGCTTGGCGGGTGGGTGCGCACATCACCTGCTCGAGAGTGAAGTGACATGTGTTGACCTTGGGCGAGTGTCCTAATATCAACGCACAGTCGTGTGACATTTCAGTAGCCAGGTGCATGCCGGAGTCGGCAGCACACCCACTGACAATTTAAAGGCCTGTTAAGACCATTAGATTATCGATTAAGTTAAATATTTTGCTGTTCATCTAACCTTACGGTAGGCAAAAAGGCCGAGCGGCCTTTGCACTTTTTAGGAAATCTCATCAACGGGCAGGATGAGTTTTCCTAAAGCAAATAAAAATAAAATAAAAATTTTAAAACTTAATTTATAACATGTCCCTATTCATGTGACTTTGTCACATGATGGGACATGTTTTATTACAGTTTTAAGTTCTTAATTATTTTTTTATAACTCTTAATCTCCCTGAGGCAGCTCTGGGCCTCAGGGAGATTATTAAGTGCACACTCTGTGCTTGCCCCGCTAGCATTCCGCACTCCTGCCTGCATAGCCAGTGCCGAGCGCTGCCGCTCGCGTTTCATGCTGGGCGGGCCTTAACTGGATGGGGACAGTGTAGAGAGAGCTTTACTCTGTATCTAACCCCATGCTGTTCCTGCCCTGAGTAGTTGGCTTTCCGACCGCCCCCACCGAGCCCGTCTGACAAGGGCAAGATTCTGCCCACTGAGTTGCAATGAGTTGTGAGCCTTGATTACTTTATCCCACCTGGGTAGGTTCAGGCCAGACTCTGGAATCAGAATTTAAGAGGTAGGTGTGGGTTCGCCTACCTATAAGCCTAAAGTGTGGCACTGTATCCAACGCCAGGCCCATATAACATAGAAGTAACATTTGCTGTGGATAAAGGGGAGCCTGTAAACATGATGTACTTAGATTTCCAGAAGACATTTGATAATTTGCCACATTACTGCAGAAAATAAAAGCTCATCAAGTAGGGGGCAACATATTAGCATGAATAGAAGATTGGCTGGATAGCAGAAAACAGAGAGTGTGTTTAAATGAGTCTTTCTCTGGCTGGCAGGATGTGATGAGTGGAGTCCTACAGGGATCTGTGCTGGAGCTTTTTACAATTTATTTCAATGACTTAGATGAGGGGAGCAAAGGCTTGGTAGCTAAATTTGCAGATGACATAAAGATGGGTAGGAAAGTGTGTTGTGAAGAGGACATAAGGAGGTTGTAGACAAATATGGATAGGTTGAGTGAGTGGGCAAAAATCTGGCAGATGGGGTATAATGTGGGAAAATGTGAAGTGGTTCACCTTGTCAGGAAGAATAAAAAAGCAGAGTATTATTTAAACAGAGAATGGCTGCAGGATTCCAAGGTGCAGAGAGATCTAGGTGTTCTAGTGCATGAGTCACAAAAGGTTAGCATGCAGGTGTAGCATGTAGTTAAGAAGACTAATGGAATGCTATCCTTTATTGCAAGAAGAATTGAACATGAAAGTAAGGATGTTATGCTTCAGTTATACAGGGCATTGGTGAGACCACATCTCGAATACCATGTGCAGTTTTGGTCTCCTTATTTAAGGAAGGATGTAAATGCATTGGAGGTGGTTCAGAGGAGGTTTACTAGATTGATACCTGGAATGAGTGGGTTGTCTTATGAGGAAAGGTTGGACAGACTGGGCTTTTTCCACTGGAGTTTAGAAGAGTGATGGGTGACTTGATTGAAGTATATAAGATCCTGAACAGTATTGACAAAGTGGATATGGAAAGGATGTTTCCTCTTGTGGGTGCATCCAGAACTAGGGGGCACTGTTTTAAAATTAGGGGTCACCCTTTTAGGACAGACATAAGGAGAAATTTTTCCTCACAGAAGGTTGTGCAACTTTGGAACTCTCTGCTTCAGAAGGCGGTGGAAGTGGGGTCATTGAATATTTTTAAGGCAGAGGTAGATAGATTCTTGTTAGCAATGAGAATCAAAGGTTACCGGAGTTGATCAGAATGTGGACTTCAGAGCACAAACAGGTAAGCTATGATCTTACTGAATGGCAGAAGAGGCTTGAGTGACCGAATGGCCTACTTCTGCTCTTATTTCATATGTTCGTATATGCCCAAAATCAACTACACTGCCCTTATCTACTGTCTCTGTTACCTCATCAAAAAAGTCAAAAATAATTTGTCCTTAAGAAATCCATGCTGCCTCTCCTTTATTAGTTCATGCTTGTCTAAGTGGCTCTTACTTTTTTTCCCCGGATTATTATTTCCAAAAGTTTCCCCACCACGAAGTTTAAACTGACTGACCTGTAGTTGCTGGATTTATATTTCTTCCCTTTTTTGAACAAGAGTATAACATTGGCAATTCTCCAGTGTCCTGGCACCATCCCTGTATCTAAGGAGGTTTGGAAGATTATAACCAACCTCTCCTCAATTTCCACTCTTCCTTCCCTCAGCAACCTAAGATGCATCCTATTGGAACTGGATGACTTGTCCATTTTAAGTACTGCTAGCATCTCTTGTACCTCTTTTGTTTAGCTATTTTTAATCTCACCCAGTATTCTTGCAACCTCCTTGGTTACCATAGCTTTGACAAAATCATCTTCCCTGGTAAAGACCAATGCAAAGTACTCACTTAGTCCCTCCACCATGCCCCTGCCTCCACCAATAGGCCCCAAACTTTTCACAATGACAGAGGGGCTCTGCACCTTGGCCAAAATGGCACTGGAGCCTTGGTTCTGGGAGTCCCACCCCTGAATCCATTCACCAGACAGGGGGACCAGGGATAAATAGTAGATTGCAAACCTGTGGTTCACAGAGGCAGCTGCACATGTAAAAGTGCAGCTGCCTTCAAACAGATGAAATTTTTGTTAGTGGGATTTACAAAACACCACTCATGGGCTTTGGGCATTTGAACAAAAGGGCTAAAGCTGCTGGATTATTTGGAGAGTCAGGGTACCATTGTGGGGAAGTAGGTTACCCTTTTGGTTGTGGTCCCATGACATCTTTGGAGAGGTCAGATGCCCTTCGGGGGAGGAAAGGTGCCCATTGGGGTTGTTAAAGGTAGACATGAATGTTCATAAAAAATGAATAAACTCAGTGGAACTGTCAAGCTGTCAAGGCATTTAAATCCCCCAGCTCTTTAATGCTTTTTTGAAAAAATAAGGCTTACAATTGAAAAAGAAATCAGTGCTTGCAATCGCACTAACTGTCTGTTGACATTGCCTGAGGGTTATCATTATAGAATTAGTGCTGCATGACTGATTCCACAACCTATCATTATCACAGCAGAAGGCCTGTAATTTCATGGATATTCATGGATAAATGTGAAGTTACACACTTCGGTGTGAAAAACAGAAAGGCAGAATATTATTTAAATGGTGGTATATTGGGAAATGTGGATGTACAAAGGGATCTGAGTATCATTGTACACCAGTCAATGAAAATAAATAGGCAGGTGCAGCAAGTAATTAGGAAGGCAAATGGTATGTTGGCCTTTATTGCAAAAGGATTTGAGTTCAGAAGTAGGGATGTCTTACTACAGTTATACAGGGCCTTGGTGAGACCACTCCTGGAGTATTGCATGCAGTTTTGGTCTCCCTACCTAAGAAAGGATATACTTTCCATTGAGGGAGTGCAGCGAATGTTCACTAGGCTGATACCAGGGATGGCAGGGCTGTCGTATGAGGAGAGATTGGTTTGACTGGGCCTGTATTCACTAGAGTTTAGAAGAATGAGAGGATCTGATTGAAACGTAAAAAACACTAACGGTGTTAGACAGACTGGATGCAGTGGGGTTGCTTCTCCTGGTTGGGGAGTCTAGAACCAGGGGCCACAGTCTCAGGATACAGGGCCAGCCATTTAGGGCTGAGATGAGGAAAATATCTTCACTCAGAAGGTGGTCAACCTGTGGAATTCTCTACCACAGAAGGCTGTGGAGGCCGGGTCACTGAGTATATTCAAGAAGGAAATTGTTGAATTTTTGGATATTCAGGGTATCGTTGGATATGGAGAAATAGTGGAAATATGGCATTGAGATAAAGGATCAGCCACGATCATATTGAATGGTGGAGCAGGTCTTGAAGGGCTGAATGGCTTTACCTATATTCTATGTTTCTATGTTCATAGTATGACTGACAACTGTAAGTAGTGATAAAGTCTTTGATGTGGAACTATGAACACAAATGTTTGTTTTCAAAGAATTAAGTACTTGAAGGAATTTAAATGTATTGAATGCTTATATTTATAAATAAGAGTGTTTTAAAAAAAATAGTAAGGTCATCAGTAGGCACTTAGAACTTTATTTTGTTTCATTTCACCATGGTTCCTGAGGTCTGCCCATAGTGGATACTGGGTAAGTTGGCATGGAAGATGTAAGGGTGGGGGGGCGTGGGAATGGGGTGCATGGGTTGGCATGAGTTGGCATGAAGTACCAGAACACTGAGGTGGGCCTTTTAAACAGCCAGCCTCCATACCTGGCGGTCCCTGTGGCTGCTTCTGCACTGTGTCTGGGGATGGTGGGCCCCACCCCATTGGAACAACAACCCGCATATTCAGGGTACCTTCACCCGAGTCAGGTTTGCAGAGTCATGAGTTTTCCCGACTCTGTGCTCCTCACTTGGGAATGAAAGCCCAGCCCAGTTCTCCATTTTAGTCATTATTGATCCCACTTAACACAACTGCCACATATTCCATTATCTCCAGGCTTCTCTTCAAATCTCCAGCTGAACTGCCAACACTCCACACTCACCCTCATCCATGTTGCACCCATCCTTCACAGTCACCCTTCATAAATGTTTTCATTCCACGCTCACCGCAGGAGAAGAGAGGGTGTACGTCCAGGAAATGCAGAGAACAGGGATGGACCTGCACCTGTAGCTACCTTGATCGTGATGAAGGAAGACATCTTGAAGATCGGAAGGGTGATGCACATATTGAACATCAGTGATGAAGAGATGGGCGCTGTCACTTGAAATGTAACGGTCACTCATATCATTCGGGGGCACAATTTAAAAATAAGGGGTCCCCCATTTAAGATGGAGATGAGCATGAATTTCTTCTCTCAGAGGGTCATTAATCTTTAGAATTGTCTAACCAAAGAGTAGTGAAGGCTGGGTCATTGAATTCACTTAGGGCTGAGTTAGACTGATTTTTGAGCTATGAGGGAGTCAAAGGTTATAAGGGGCAGGCAAGAAAGTGGACTTTAAGGCCACAATCACATTAACCATTATTATATTGAATGGCGGAACAGGCTCGAGGGGCCAAATGGTACACTCCTGTTCCTATTTGTTATAATGTGGCTCCTGTTGTAACTCTCCTCTGAATCACTGGTAGGATCCCTTACAAGAACTATCAGCCAGGTCCTCAGAGGGTAACCTTTGACAACAGGAGCCAGCCAATCACTCTGTGGAGGAGCAAAAATCTGTGGGAGATGTGACTGCTGCAGACAGAGTGAATCATGTGTGATCACCTTAGGGTGGTCACAAGCTGACTGGACGTTGAGAGAGTGAAATTCTTTGTGATTGATGAAGACTTCAGGTTGATCTGAGGGCATCATGATTGCCATATGTGTGCAGTACCTGTAGGAATCCAGTCACTGCAGTGAAACCAAGAGCCCTCTGTGATTGATTGGCCTCATCCGTGGCAAAATGCACATAAACCTTGGAAATTAAGGGCATTAATGACTTCGGTGATGCACGCATAGGCAGCATATTGTAGAATCCTGGAGGTGCCACCAGCAGGTCCCTCAAGGGAGCTGGAGGTGAAACAATATAGGGTTACGGTGACCTTGATGACATCTAACATATGCGTTCACCTTGCCCACTCGGAAGGTGTTCTTCATTCTGGACACTGCCGCGAAAGCCTAATTCCCCTGTTGCTCCGTCATGTTGAGGAAGCTGATCTGTTGTCAGTGTATCCTGTGCTGGTGGTATCGTCTCCTGCGAATTGGAGCTTTTTGTCCATCCCCTATGTCCTGTGGAACTGGATGTGACTGTGGAAATGCTGCTGCTGCTGCTGGTACTGCAGCTGTTGGTGTTACTCTTGCTGCTGCAGCTGTTGGTATTACGCCTGGTGCTACTGCTGTTGGTGTTACTCCTGGTGCTGCAGCTGTTGGTGTTCCTCCTGGTGCTGCTACTGTTGGTGTTACTCTTGCTGCTGCTGCTGTTGATGTTACTCCTGGTGCTGCTGCTGTTGGTGTTAATCCTGGTGCTACTGCTGTTGGTGTTACTCCTGGTGCTGCAGCTGTTGGTGTTCCTCCTGGTGCTGCTACTGTTGGTGTTACTCTTGCTGCTGCTGCTGTTGATGTTACTCCTGGTGCTGCAGCTGTTGGTGTTACTCCTGGTGCTGCAGCTGTTGGTGTTACTCTTACAGCTGTTGCTGTTGATGTTACTCCTGGTGCTGCTACTGTTGGTGTTAATCCTGGTGCTGCAGCTGTTGGTGTTACTCCTGGTGCTGCTGCTGTTGGTGTTACTCCTGGTGCCACAGCTGTTGGTGTTACTCCTGCTGCTGCTACTGTTGGTGTTAATCCTGGTGCTGCTGCTGTTGGTGTTACTCTTGCTGCTGTTGCTGTTGATGTTACTCCTGGTGCTGCTGCTGTTTGTGTTACCCCTGGTGCTGCAGCTGTTGGTGTTACTCCTGGTGCTGCTGCTGTTAGTGTTACTCCTGGTGCCACAGCTGTTGGTGTTACTCCTGCTGCTGCTACAGTTGGTGTTAATCCTGGTGCTCTTACTGTTGGTGTTAATCCTGGTGCTGCAGCTGTTGGTGTTACTCCTTGTGCTGCTACTGTTGGTGTTACTCTTGCTGCTGCTGCTGTTGACGTTACTCCTGGTGCTGCAGCTGTTGGTGTTACTCCTGGTGCTGCTACTGTTGGTGTTACTCCTGGTGCTGCAGCTGTTGGTGTTACTCCTGGTGCTGCAGCTGTTGGTATTACTCTTGCTGCTGTTGCTGCTGATGTTACTCCTGATGCTGCTACTGTTGGTGTTACTCCTGGTGCTGCTGCTGTTAGTGTTACTCCTGGTGCCACAGCTGTTGGTGTTACTCCTGCTGCTGCTACTGTTGGTGTTAATCCTGGTGCTGCTGCTGTTGGTGTTGATGTTACTCCTGGTGCTGTTGCTGTTGGTGTTACTCCTGGTGCTGCTGCTGTTGGTGTTACTCCTGGTGCTGCAGTTGTTGGTGTTACTCCTGGTGCTGCTACTGTTGGTGTTAATCCTGGTGCTGCTACTGTTGGTGTTAATCCTGGTGCTGCTGCTGTTGGTGCTGATGTTACTCCTGGTGCTGCTACTGTTGGTGTTAATCCTGGTGCTGCTGCTGTTTGTGTTACTCTTGGTGCTGCTGTTGGTGTTGATTTTACTCCTGATGCTGCTGCTGTTGGTGTTACTCCAGATGCTGCTGCTGTTGGTGTTACTCCTGGTGCTGCTGCTGTTGGTGTTACTCCTGGTGCTGTTGGTGTTACTCTTGGTGCTGCTGTTGGTGTTGATTTTACTCCTGGTGCTGCTGCCGTTGGTATTACTCCTGGTGCTGCTGTTGCTGTTCGTGTTAATCCTGGAGCTGCAGCTGCTGGTGTTAATCCTGGAGCTGCAGCTGCTGGTGTTAATCCTGGTACTGCTGCTGTTGGTGTTACTCCTGGTGCTGCTGCTGTTGGTGTTATTCCTGGTGCTACTACTGTTGGTGTTAATCCTGGTGCTGCTGCTGTTGGTGTTACTCCTGGTGCTGCTGCTGTTGGTGTTACTCCTGGTGCTGCTGCTGTTGGTGTTACTCCTGGTACTGCTGCTGTTGGTGTTAATCCTGGTGCTGCTACTGTTGGTGTTAATCCTGGTGCTGCTGCTGTTGGTGTTGATTTTACTCCTGATGCTGTTGCTGTTGGTGTTACTCTTGCTGCTGCTGCTGTTGATGTTACTCCTGGTGCTGCTACTGTTGGTGTTACTCCTGGTGCTGCTGCTGTTGGTGTTACTCCTGGTGCTGCTGCTGTTGGTGTTATTCTTGGTGCTGCTGCTGTTGATTTTACTCCTGGTGCTGCTGCTGTTGGTATTACTCCTGGTGCTTCTGTTGCTGTTGGTGTTACTCCTGGTGCTGCTGCTGTTGGTGTTACTCCTGGTGTTGCTTCTGTTGGTGTTAATCCTGGTGCTGCTGATGTTGTTGTGGCTGCTCCTCTTGTTCTTCGTCAGAGATCTAAGCTATAGCTGCATAAGCTGCTCGCTGCTGCGGTGAAAGCTGACAGTAGGGAGATTAAATCAAGATGATCAAAATCCAAAGTAGATAAAATGACTTCCAAAAAGTTAGAAATTGCTTGTGAAGCAGTGAACTGAGACTCTCAGAACAAGTAATGTGAGCACCAGCCTTTCACATGGACACGGTAGCAGCTATGCAGTTTCACTGTTAAAGACTTGACAGACTGCCAGTTTCATTGTTCAATGAGTCCTCATTCTGCACTTGCCTCATTGATCCTGGTGAGATTTACATAGTTTGAGAGACCTGTGCACTGGCCATTAACACCAGAATTCTGGATTAAATTCATTGTTAATTGCCTATTTCCTTTCTGAAATTTTGTATTTGAAAGCTCTATGAGAGCTCGTTCACCTGCAAGTAGCTCCAGCTAAAATGGAAGTGAACGGGATCATATTGGGTTCCCAATCTGATGCCACCTTTTGAGGGATTGAGCCATCCCACCCCACTGTCCATACCCAAACTCCATGGCACTAAAATTCTGCCCTATGTCTTTAGCCCTGCACTCAGCTGTCACATCCTCCTATTTCTCCTCTGTTTAGTACGTGGTAAAGAGGATTCTGGTATTTTCAAAGGAGCGAGGCAATATTAAACCTGATAAGCTAGCCGATGATGAAAAAGCTCACAGTTAGAGAGCAACTGCAAAGTGGCAATCACAATGTGGGTCAGCATAACATCAGACTTATGATGAAGAAGGAGTAAAACAGACATTAGGAACTAAGGGATCTGAATTGGTTCACTCAGAAGGGAACAGAATGGAGGAAAATGGTACATTTTTAATCATCCCTTACACAACATTAACAGTAAGCATACACCAGAGGCAGCAGAGTAAGAAGGAAATCAATGTGAAGTTACACACATGATCCTGGTGTAAAAATGATTTGACTCCATTATTAATCACTGGCTGTAGCTGAGAAAAATATAAAAATGAGATAAGGGAGGTTAACAAACTGACTGGGAGAACTATAAAAGGAGAAAAATATATCACCATGGCAACGGATATAACTGCAACATGAAGGGGCATTATTGCAGTTTTCATACAAAACAGACAGTTAAAGAATATCTATGTTCGACACAATATTGAGTGGCAGGTGTCTATATTGACTTCTTTTTGCTTGTTAATGAAAGAGGCTATGAAAACTTTCATTCCTAATTCTGAGCCTTAACCTTCAGGCTGAGATGGGGATGTCAAGGATGGTTGAGGTTACAAATCAGAAATGATGGCCAGCCTCAGCACATTGAAAGGGGGTGGGTTGCTTCCTGGCGAATTTAAAGAGCAAGGTGGGAGAATCAACCACGACCTAACCAATATCTTTAGAGGAACATTGAAACTGGAAGTGGTGCTTGAAGATCAGAACAAGATGAACATCAGGCCAATTTATTTTTTAAAAAAGGGGGCATAAGATAACTTTGCAAATAAGAAGACTGACATCTGTAGTAGGCAAAATACCAGAGGCAATGCTAAAGGAGAGGATATTGAAACCTAGAGAAATATAGGCTGAAAGGAGAGAGCCACTGTGACTTTATGAGAGCGGGTGAATGTTTGACCATCAAAAAAGCGTATCTGGACAATGGTCAGTGGGAGTTACAAATTTACAATGAAGTGAAGCTGTGAACATAGTGGATCACAGATATTGGTTCATATGACAAAGGATGCTGGAAGATAAAACTTGCCACAGTGAATCTCAAGTCAGTTAGATAAGGTAAAACAAAGGGTAGTGTAAAGGAGTTGCAGTAGTCTGGAAGAAGTGATTAGTTGGGTTTGAGGGGGGGTGCTTTTGATTAGAGCTGGGATCAATAGATTTAAATAGATTGGGAAATTGGATTCATAGATGTCAAATGTTGTTTGGTGTGGATAAATGATTGTGGAATATGGGATGAGGAATGAGGAGCTGAAATATAAACATGATTACTTATAGTTAAAAGGACAGCATGCAGAAAGGGATGTGGGGTGAAGGGAAATAATTAATACTCCTTTTTGGGCCTTTGGGAGTTTAAACTGTAGAACAGTAATATGCAGAAACTACTGAAGAGGCTTTGAGAGTCTTTGATACTAGCAGGCCTCTAGTTTGCAATTACAACTGAATAGGAAGAAAGGAGGCAAATTCCACTGAACCAAATGGTCCAAGATTGCTGGGGCAGTTAGAAAAGGCAGGACACATCAAAGGCACACATGGGTTTGAGAGGATCTGTACCCAGATACAACAAGGCTGACTCATTCCAATCGTCCATAAAACCAAGGGTGGAATTTTACTGCCCCTTTGGCCGGTGGGATCTTCGCCGAAGTCAATGGGGTTTTGAATGTCTCGCTGCATTTTCTGGCCCTGTCCCTGCCACGACGAGGCTGTAAAATACTGCCCTGAGTGAAATAATGGCATCTACTTTTAACATTATGGAGAACCTGAAGGCAAGTGGACAACTGTCCATCAATGAGGCCTGTTAACCATTGAAACTTAGCAACAAGAGAGGCTGATTGCATAAACTTGACACTTCCCCTATACTTTACACATGCCCCCAACTATGGGACATGGTGGCAGGTCTGGCACTATAGCTGATGGGAGCCTAAGAAAACTCTGCCTAGGTGAAGAGTTCATTACTCTGCTGCCTTGACATTAATCATTTGGTTTAAAAGTTGAATGTAGTACTTGTTGCTGTCTTACACGCTTGCACAAACTGTTTTAATGTTGTATATTGTCATTAAATTTAAATTTGCTTAATTAACACACAAAGTAATGTAACTTTCTTTAGCTGGGTACGGTTCAGGTCCATGAATAACAGGAGTATCTGTATCCCCACAGGATTTACTTGTGGATGACTGCATAAAATCAGTGGTGTGTGTGGCACAGGGCACACTATATTTTGAGGTGTGAAGTCAAAATTATAATGTATAGTTTCACTGGATAGTTTGTGTATAGTTTCACTGGATTACTGTGTACATTCCAGGTACAATCTAGCCTTGAAGAGAAAACAATGATGGACAACTCATCCTTTACTAGGATTAGGCACTTGATTTATGGGGTGTGGCCTGTTTAGACTGAAGGACATAAAAATCAGGGAAGGCCTTACTGAAGTTCTCAAAATCCCAATGAATATAGACAAACTGAACCTAAATAACTGCTCAGACTTTCCTGGAGATGTGCAACATTCTGAAGGCATATCTACTTTATTTGAACCCTTGAACGGCACAAGAGAAATGGGAAATTATGGAGTAGGCCACTTCCAACATCACTTGTGGTTTTCCATATCTTCCTGTGAGGCTCCTTTGTTTTTGGAAATTGGTTGGAAGATAATATTTATAGCTATGCAATGCACTGGATTTTTGCTAGTTTTCACGCTGCTTCCATTTGGGCTTGAAAAAATAGTGGCGCTGTTGGAACTGTTTCCAGCTAATCCATCAGTGCTTGTGGATCAGGCCAAAGCTTGAGAAGAGGCTCACGTCATTGTGGAATAATTCATGACGTTCCCTAACTGGAAGAAAGCTGAGATTCCACCCAGAAGAGAACAGTTTGCTGGGTGAACACAAAATACAAGAACATAAGAAAGTGGAGCAGGGGTAGGCCATAGCCCATCTAGCCTGCTCTGCCGTTCAGTGCGATCATGGCTGATCTTGGGCTTCAACTCCACTTTCCTGCCCTGCCCCCCCATATCCCATTATTCCCTGAGGGACGAAAAAATTTGTGTGTGACACTTTGAATGAGTCAGCAGAAATGGTATCATTCTCAGGGGGATCCAAGAACAAAGGAACATTGCCAAATCTTTGGCAGGGTAAGTTGATAAGGCAATTAAGAGAGCGTATGGGAGACTTACTTGACTTAGTAAATAGGGGGGCATTGAATACAAAAGCATGGAAATCATGTTGAATCTTTATAAATCTGGTTAGGTCTCAGCCGCAGTATTGTGTACAATTTTGGGCACATACACTTTAGGAAAGTTGTCAGGGCCTTGGAGATGGTGCAGAGGAGGTTTACAAGAATGTTACCAGGAATGTGGGACTTCAGTTCTGTGGAATGAATGGAGAAGTTGGGATTGTTCTCTTTAGAATTGAGAACACTAAGGAGAGATTTAATTGTGTTCAAAATTATGAGGGCAGATGTGTGGAGAAGTATTTCCTTTGGTAAATTAATTGGTTACCAAAGATCACAGATTTAAACCATGAATCATCAAAATAAAAGAAATGAAGGTTATTAGCTGAAAAGCAGTATATAAAAGGGTGGTGCAAGCAGATTACAGAGGAACTTTCAAAAAGCAATTGGCCATTTACAAAGCTATGAGGAAAAATATGGAGTGTGAGACTATACTGGATAACACAATGGGTGAATGGCCTCCTTTGGTGCTGTAAAATTCTAGGATTATTAGTGTGTGGATGAAGTACTGTATGGTATTTCCAGCCACTGGGAGCAGGCACTAATTATTTTTTCCAATAATTTATATAGATTTTTCTTTTCCCACCTATTTCCATTATTTTTAAATGTACTTCCATCCATTGTTTTATCTCTACCTTTTAGCTTATTTCGATCCCTTCCCCCCACCCCACCCCCACTAGGATTATCTGTACCTTGCTCATCCTGCTTTCTACCCTTAATGTTCCAATTAGCACATTTCTTAGCTAATATCACCACCGTCAACACCTCTTCGTCCTTCTGCCTATGACACCTTTTGGCAATCTCCACCTATCACAGGCCCTCTATCCAGCTCTATCTGTCCCACACCCCCTTAAACCAGTTTATATTTCACCTCTTTTCTATTTTTCCTTAGTTCTGATGAAGAGTCATTCGGACTCGAAACGTTAACTGTATCCCTCTCCGCAGATGCTGTCAGACCTGCTGAGTTTTTCCAGCTATTTTTGTTTTTGTTCTAGATTTCCAGCATCCGTGTTATTTTGTTTTTTCCCTTGCATTCTAGCTGTTCTGGTCCTGGGAGAAATGCACCAAGTTGTGTGCCCTCGCAAATGTGGCATCCATGACCTCATGGATGCATTTGTGTGTGGAGGCTTGTGAGATCCCACCGAGGTTACCTGTGGATCCATGAAAGGAGCCACTGGTGTAGAAATTGAGTGCCGGGGTCATCTTCAGGGCTATGGGCAATGGATGCCCTCCATGTCCCCATGGCACCAAATCCTGCAGCAGGTGGCAGATGTGACTGCCCAGTGCTCTAGACATGTGCACTGTTCTCTGTTCTTTGTCATCTGCAGGAGTGAAAGGCGGTGTTTATGGATCCTGGGTGTCACTAGACATCGACCAGCCACGGCTTGTTGAGGCTCTTGGGCGGTGTGTGCGGGAACCCCAGCCACCCCTTCTTCCAGATGGTGCTGCTCCTGTCTCTGCACAGCCAGGAGCCTCAGCCGCTCATTCCTCCATCGTCTTTGCACTCTGTAGGCCATCAAGCAAACTGCTCATTCATCAGGCTCCATGATCCTGATGTACTCCTCCTGCAGGATGCAAGATAGAGACATGTGGTTATCATGTGTGTACTAAGAACCTGTCTAGGTTAAGTCTGAAGGCCCCTTCATACATCCTGGAGAGTGCTGGCTACCACTTGGTTGGCCAGAGATAGTGTGCTGCATGGCTGCCCAAAACCCCACCCACCTCCGCCTTACTCAACCCAACTGACTGGCAGCAGCTTTGCCCATTAGACTGCATGCTGTGCTTTCAGCTCAGGCATTCTCCTAACACGCACTGCAAGGCTGCACTGTTAGCTTGAACCATGGGGGAGACTGGTCCAGACTGGGATGATGACATTGCAAGGGGCTGTGAGCAGCTCCAGCAGTGACTGCTCCATGGCAAGCTTTAGCAAGGACATTGTACAACATGTGCAATCGTACAACTGTTCTGCTGTCTACTAAAACGCTCATGACTTTGCAGTCTGTGCCGGGGTGGGTGAAAAGCTCTGGAGCACTTGGTGGCACTTTGATGCCTCTGCATTGCTTAAGTGGGCAGAGAAGCTAGAGGCCCAACTCCAATTATATCAATGGCTGCGCCTGAACTGTCTCATTTGTGGAGGAATGGTCACTTTATACAGGTTTCCCTAATGCATGTCTGCTTCCCTCACCCACCCTACCCCCAACCTTGAATGCTTCTGCGATATATTCAACCACGAAGCAACACTTGCGCCCCCCCACCCCCCCCGCCAACACAAATCGTCTCAATGTCAGGGCTGCCCTTACCCGCCCCCCACAAATCGCCTGAACCACAAGGCAGCCCTTGCATGCACGCCCCCCTCAAGTTGCCTCAATGGCAGGGCTGCTCTTACCCACCACCCCCCCCGCACAAGTTGCCTCAACCGCAAAGCAGCCCTTGACCACATACCCCCCACCAGTTGCCTCAATGGCAGGGCTGCCCTTGCACGCTCCCTGCCCCCACATTATGCTTCAAGCTTGAATTCCAACAGGCGACCCTAGTGAGCGCTGAACATCATTGCCGTGTATTCACCACTGAGTTCCCCTCAAAGTGCAGCCAAGTGCTTCTTATATGCTGTTGTGAAACACATCGGTGTGCTTTCCCGCTGACGTGGCCGGACAATCCAGCCGGCTGGGGGGTGGGGGGGTGGGCGTTTCCAGTGGACTGGCCTAATAATGATATGCAGATGTATTACAATGAGGTTCCTGACCCATGTTGGCGGGAAACACAGCCTGCTGTCGGCGGGCTGAGTGGATGATCACAAACTGGTTTCACGCCGTTGTGAAACCGATCGCACCATATTGTCTGGTCACGCCACTGAACACACCTGGCGCCAGCGGGTACGGAAAGTCCTGACCAATGTCCCTTTGGGAACAAAGCTATTGTCCTTTCCTGGTGTAGCCTGTATGTGACTCCAGTCCCAGACCAACATGATTGACTCTTAACTGTCTTTTGAAGTGGTTGAGTGAAGCAGGCAGTTGTATCAAACCATTACAACAGATCACCAGAATGGCCCACCAGCACCTTCTCGAGGCAAATAGGTACAGGCAATAAATGTAGTCTTTTTCAACGATACCCCAGGCCTGAGAATTAATTGAAAAGTTAGTAAAATTAGAATGATTTTATGAAATTTTGGTGAACACTGTTGCCACCCAATCAAGTCTTTTCCTCATGCTGCATCATAAACCCACATTAGAACTGATGAAACCTTGACTTGAAAACCCAATCCTACTCCCCAGATGAAAAGAGACAGTAGGACTCATGGCTTGCAAGCTGGAAAGGGAGGCAGCTTGGGGAATATGGACAAGGAGAAACCTGCCTGTCGTTGTCACTATTACCAACCCACATTAAAGAGGGAGACACTTGCCTGTGATATGTCACGTCTCATGTGTTGAATTATTCATCCATTCCATCCAATCAGCCTTTGAAGGCATCATAATCTATTTCTATTCAGGGTTTGTGTGAGTCACCCAGCTCACCTTGCTGACTGTGTAATATTTTGGGGATTGGGGGCCACAGACACCTAAATAGACAATCGACTAGTCACAAATAATTTGAAGATGATTTATTAAGTTTATCAAGAAACAACAGATTAGATATGATATAATAACCAATTAGACAGAAAAAGTGTATGACATGTAACAGCTTGTGATAACAGCATTCCACACTTTAGTCGAAGTGTCAGGAAACTCTTCCCTCGATCTTTTAGTCTCCCATCTACCCCTCCTCTGGTCCATCTTCCATCTGAAGAAAGCAGCTGCCCAACCAGCACTACCACCTCACCAGCATGTCCAACCCTACCACCAGTATGACACTAATATATTGTAAAGACTGGTCCCCAGGGGAGGTTCCCCCAATTTGTTACGTTCCTGGGTGAGGAAGGGTGAACTGGCCCCCCTACTTTATTCAACCCCTTCAGTTGGTCAGAAGAAGGTTAATTTAAAAAGGATCCCTTCCCTCGTGAGTACCTTGTCCCAGTCCAAATGTATTTATGTTCTAAAAGGAGCCAATTGAACCAGGCTTTCTTGAGTCAAAGAAAGAGTGAGTTTATTAGTTACTAAAACATGAGGAAAATAATAAAAACACAACACACATACACACAGATTAGAAATGAGAAGTGAGTCCAGAAATAAAAGTTTAAAAAAGCTATATGAATCAGTCTTTGGCTTGTTCGTGAGGAATAGATGGTGAAACGTTGAGGCTGTTAAGTTGAGTTATTCTGTTAGAGCTGACTTTAGGCAGTTGAGCAGTTGGATTGGAGATTCTTGGTTCTGCGGGTTAGCTGAAAGGAATTGTCCTGTTTGCTTCTTGACTGTGGCTTTTCTGACTTGTGACTTACCTCCAACAATCAGAGAGAGAAGACTTTTTACCTGCAAGCGCAGAGATCTCTAGTTGATGTTCTTCAGCTGTGACCTTCACAGCTCATCCTCACATACAGGCCTGGAACACCAAAACTAGCACACAGAGACCAGTTGGTTTTTAACCCCTTTTCTTGTGTATTCCTGGAAGGGAGAAACAAAACATGTCTTTCACACAGAAACTGCTTTCTTTCAGCTCACATCATGTCCACAGTCTCAGATAGAGCTCACAGAGGAGGGTTTCTGCTGAGATGGTAATCAGCCTTCATCATTTTCACAACCACAGGAGATTACAGTTCAGTTTCTGCATTTGCTTCTCATCCTTCGAAGTGTCTCTGTCTGAAGTGGGTCTTGACACCTTTTTAGATGCGACATTCCATTCTCCCTGGTCTATTTGGTCAAGTGGAATCCACATAGGAATTTTCCAGCACGTGGTTACTTTACAGTCTCAGCCAGCTTTTGCTTGTATGCCCTGTTTTAAAAAACACAGGTCTTACTTAAACAGTTCAATATGTTGGTAAATAATTCAGCAATGATCCATAGTCATGGCAATATATACATTTTTTTGGGGGGTGGGGGTACAGTGGCTTACCCAGTGTCAATTATCTATCTACCAATGGACACAGCACAGGTACTCCAAATGTCAGGGTTGTTACCACCCCCCCTTGTGCGTCACCCTGCTCGAGGTCAGATTTTTTAGTTTACATCTTGCTGAGGGTCATATTCTGGCCCTTTATACATACTTGCCTAGATAAGGGGGTACACAAGATGCCATTCTACCAGCTTAGGCATGTTAAAATGGCAGCCCGACCTAAGACTGTTTAGAGGTCAAAGTGTTTAGAAATCCTCTTTCCAGAGAGAGAATGGAGGCTCTTTAACTAATCCCATAAAATGCAGAAAATACCCACTTATTAAAGACCCCAATTTCTTACAGTTCCCCTCTATGAGAAGGGAATATCCTTATTGACTGCTCACAATTAATTTTTAGATAATATAGTCATTTCCAAAATACAAGCTAGTTCCCTGATTTTTTGATTATATGTCATAGCTAACATATTAAAGCTACTTGGGTTATTTGATTATTTGGTTTGGCACTCTCCGTCGGCAAATCTTATGGTTCCCCACTTTGAGAGGAAAATACCCTTATCCTGCTGTCAGGATTGTCCGGTCCTACTGAAAGTCAATGGACTTTGGCTGGTCCACCACATTCCCCACAGCAGGTCCTGCTGCAGCAGAGCCAGAAAAACCTGGCCTATCCTTTTGCAGGAGTGTTGCTAATTTCCATGCTCTTAGCATTTAAATATATATATTTAAAGCAACAGATTATGCATGGACTTAAAAGATTCTCCAGCTCTCCATTCACCTGTACCCAACTTGTGGATAATTCTTACTAAGTATTTTTTCTCCCTAGAGTTCATTTGTCCCAGTTCAAAATTCCTTTTACTTTAATTTGACTCTAAGGTGGTAATGGTCAGAGGGAGTAATTGTCTTAACGTCAGTTTCTCTGTGGAGTATGTGTCAGTGCCTGGATCATCTCAAATGTTTTCTTACTCTAAAAGCCGTATTAACCATTCATGTCACGCTGTTTGTCAAGAAGGTGAGCAAGTCTGGGACCCATTCTTCAGTGCAGCTACACCATGTACTCTCACATGTCAGTCACTTAACAAGTTACAATCACTTCTGCACACTCACACCCTTCTTTAATTCTCTGTTGGAATTTCACATTTGTAAGTCATTTTCACACATCTCCCTATCTGTTGGATGTGGCCTCTAGTGTTTTTTTTAACCAGATTTTCTATTCGGGCTTGTTTTGCATTTGTGGAAGGTTTATCAGATCAATAGGGATCGTGCTGTGTATTCTGCCAATCAAATTTGTCATCTGGGATTTCACTGTCTTTTAAAGGGTGCACAATTTGATAATTCTTCCCTAATTTCCAGTAATCTTCTCAAAAGATCAAACGGGCTCTCTGCCTCCAAATCTTTGCTTATCTTCCCCCGTACACTCCCAAAGTCTCAGGTGGTGGCCAGATTATCAAATTTTGTTCTCTTAAAAAGGTCATAGGCAAAGACACAAATACCTCCAAGAAAAGGCTGTCACCGTATTCATTTCATCTACACTTTCCTTTCACTAGAACGTACATTGATACCCTAATTTATATATTCTATTAAACTACACCAAGGTGAGTTATTCCAATTCTCATTAGGTGTTATGTCCTTTTTCCCTAACTCTATCTCTTATTTCTAAGTGCGCATCCAATTAATTACCATAGTGTAAAAGCAAAAAACTGCGGATGCTGGAAATCCAAAACAAAAATAAAAATACCTGGAAAAACTCAGCAGGTCTGGCAGCATCTGCGGAGAGGGATACAGTTAACTGTGTTCCTCTCCGCAGATGCTGCCAGACCTGCTGAGTTTTTCCAGGTATTTTTATTTTAATTACCATAGTATCCTTTTCAGGAGTTCTGGAGAAACTTTATGCTCCAATAACATGTTTTCATGGAGCAAGATTTTCCGCTCGGCATGCAGGTGCACACCCGACACGCCCGAGCATGAAATAGTGCATGATATTTTGGTTGGCGCTCATGTGTGGGAGTCGGCAGCACGCCCACCGATAAATAATAAGCCTATTAAGGCTATTAATCAATTAATTAATGTATTTGCTGCCTGCCCAACGTTGTGGTTGGTGGGCGGGTGAGTCAGTCAGGTGGCCTTTGGATTTTTTTAGGAAGCCTCATTCACAGGCGGGATGAGGTTTCCGTAATTAAATAAAAAAATAAACATTTTTGGGCAGAATTTTTATTGTGTTTCTGTTCATGTGCATGAGCCCTATGTGGGGACATTTTTTTCAGATTTCCAAAATCTTTATTCTTGATTTTAAAGCTCTTCAGCTCCCTGAGGCAGCTCTCTGCCTTCAGGGAGCTTTCAGTGCGCGCACCCCCGCACATGCTCAGACTTTTGCGCTTGCCTTCCTCCCGCTCCCCCACCCCAGCAATGCTGAGCTTCTCAATGCGCCTTTCATGCTGGCTGGCTGTTAATTGGCCAGCCAGCGTGAAATCGAGGTCGGGGGCTGATCACGGGTGGTGGGCCCTTTACTGGCTGCTCTTGGACCTGCCTGGTGACCCAAAATTCCTGCCCCTAATATTTTTAAACAGAAATAAAACACTTGATTAATTTTAAAATTTTACTTGTTTGTTCATTCCCTTAAACAACATTTTATTTTTTCAGAAGAAACCCACTAGATCAGACTGGTCCAGGGGCTGGCCCACGAGGCAGGGCCCTGGTACAGCAGGTGATGGGCTTTGGGGAGTAGGTGGGAAGAAAGGGCTCTTCACGGGCTGACAGATGGGCATCGGGTCTGGGATGCACCACAGCGCTACATCAAGCACATGGGCAGCCATTGGCTTTTGTGGCGGGCAAAAGCAAGGGCAGATGTCTCACTGAATCCATGCTCAATCGAATTTTGAAGGTAAGACAATAAAATAGCTTTCTTATCTCACGTGTGTTATTTGGAGTGATAGTGAGATTAATTTCCATATTTCTGAGCCTACTTCCTTTTCTTGCCAAAAATTAAAAATGTCCCCCCCTGCCCCACCCCCAAACCCCCCGGCAATCGAAGGTTGGACAAGCTTGCATTGGATTGTGCCTGGCTATTTTTAAATTTTAAAATGATCCAAAATTCGAAATAACTGTGTTGTTGGCTGACAGGTTTTGTTAGTGTTCCATTTATTTCTTCCAAAAACAAACTTTATGTATTTTTTTTGATACTGAGAAACTACCTGGACTGCTTTTCCATTAGCTTTTTTGGGAAGATTAGAATTTGTTTGTCACTTTAAATGTCAGGCATTTCCCTTTTAATGCTTGAAATAGCAACTCATGTCAATTTATTTATCAATTCCAATTTCACAAACAATTATGCTTACGCTTGGTGGTTTTAAATGGTGGTTTTGCATCAGAGACAAAAGCGTTTGCAATCAGCCTAGAGGAGATTTCCATATCTCCCGTACTCAATCAATTTGTTTTGACAGATAACGAATGGTAAGAAACGGCCTGAGTGGTTAAGGCAAGTCTCTGAAAAGTAAAGTCTTTTTGCTGTGCTTTAATCCTCAAAACTGCTGGGTTCATTCGGAGCTGGAAACCACCATCACCTGCTTAAAAAAAAGCACAAACAATCCATTATTAACCCATTGACCAAGAGCCCAATGGGTTAATATATCCAATTATATCTGTAAATTTAGAAACTTAAAATCTAATAATGCCCAATATACAAATAGTAATCTGAAAGCTGTGTGCTGAATAAAAAAATAAGGCTGTCAATGGAAAGAGTTAACTTTGTTGCATGTTTAGGGGTTGTGGGGGGCTGTGCAGAGAAAGCTTGGCATGCAATTGCGTCACTTTATGTAATTTAATAAAACTTCCCAATGCATAAAAATCAAACTCGATTTTAAACTTGCTCTGTTAAATTCTTTTCAACTTCCCCCAAATTTTAGATTAAATTCCAATTATTTTGAGAGATGGTTAGCGTTTTATAAGAGACAACAGCTTCTTAAAAAACACACAGACTCAGCCCCACAGACTCCATAAAAGGAACTGCATCCTTCCCATCTCTTTTGTTTATCCTTTACCTCTTTGAATCGATTTTCAACTTTCAATATTCACTCCTTAATGAAATTTGAAAGAAATAGCCAATGGGTGGAATTTCCCGAGCCCGCTGATGGTGGGTGTGATAGGTGGTGTGCGCGGAAAATATGGCGCAACCTGCTTCACAACGGCTTGAAGCCAGGTCGCAATCGTCCGCTCAGCCTGCCGATGGCGGGCCACGTTTCCCACCATTGGTTGGCGGGGAGCTAATCGCAATACATCAACATATAATTAAAAGGCCAGCCTGCCAGATTCTTGAACGCCCGCTGTATCATCCATCCACATCGGTGGGAAAGCACACTGACGTGTTCTACAACAGCACACAAGCAACGTGCACTTGGTGGCCTTCACTTTGGGGGAACTGAGGTGAGTGAGCAGCAGCGTTCTCCACGGCTCGCCCATTGTTTACAGGCCTCAGAGGCGCTGAGGTGGGTGGGGCCAACTGATGCCTGGCCCCAGAGGCGACTGCTGTTGCGAGGGGGGTTTGTCCAGGGGCAAGTCCTGGCCAGCCTCGGAGGCAACCGTTGTCGGTGGGCGGGGGTGGGTCAAGTGCTGCCCTGGCGCTGCATCCCGTGCACAGGCAATCGAGGTGGGGGCAGGGTAAGCGAGGGAAGTGGCCACGCATTACGGACACCTGTATAAACTGACCAGGCCTCTGCAACTGAGACAGATCAGGCGCAGCCACAGTGATAGGATTGGGGTCGGGCTCCTAGCCTGCCCACCCACACAAGCAACACTGAGGCACCAAAGGACAATCAAGTGCGCTGGATCTCACCTCACCCCCCCCCCCCCCACCCCCCCCCCCCCCCCCCCCCGCCTTTCCCTCCTGCCCTCCCACCCGCTGGTACAGACTTCAAGTCCGCCACCACTTTACTGGACCCCTGAGCAGTTGGACTGCACACGTTGTACAATCTCCTCGCCAATGCTGGCCATGCAGCAGCCACTGCTGGAGGCGCTCACAGCCCCTTGCAATCTCAGCATCCCGATTTGGACCAGTGTCCCCCATGTTGTGGGTTGACAGGGCAGCCATGCAGCGCACTCATCTCTGGCCATCCGAGGGGTGACCAGCACTCTCCGGGAAGCATTAAGGGGTGGCTGCACAGGGCCAGGTAAGGTGCTAAGTTCAGCCATGATAACCACGTTTCTCTCCCTTTCATGCTGCAGTAGCACCAGATTAGGATAATGAATCCTGGTTAGCTAGCTGTATGCCTGATGGCCGACAGGGAAAGTAGAAGACAGAGGAGAGAGCGACTGAGGCTTCTGGCTGCACAAAGGCAGGAGCAGCAACCTCATGAAGAAGGGACAGCAGCAACTCCTGCACATGCTGTCCAGGAGCGACAGCAAGCTGTGACTGGTCAGTGCCTAGCGACACCCACGGTCTACAAACACTGCCTGCCATTCCTGCAGATGTCTGAGAACCAGTGTCACCGATGACTGTGCATGTCTAGGGATCTGGTGGCTCACATCTGCCACTTACTGCAGGACTTGGTGCCAAGGGGACATGGAGGGCATCCACTGCCAGTGGCTGTGAAAGTGACTGCGGTCTCAATTTCTATGCCAGTGGCTCCTTTCAGGGCTCCACAGGCGACCCCTGTGGGATATCATAAGCTGCCACCCACAAATGCATCCATGAGGTCATGGATGCCATCTTCTCCATGGCACACAACTTTGTGCATTTTGCCCGGGACCGGGACAGCCAGGATGCAAGGGCCATTGGATTCACCCTGATCTCGGGATTCCCACAGGTGCAGGGTGTGATTGACTGCACTCATGTGGTGCTCAGGTCTCTATCGCTACACTCGGTGGACTTCAACAATCGCAAGGGCTTCCACTCACTGAATGTGCAGCTTGTATGCGACCACCAGACATGCATCCTGCAGGTATGCGCACCATTTCAGGGAGTGTGCATGACGCCTCCATCCTGAATTGCTCGCAGATCCCTGCAGTCTTCCAGGGTCCACAGAATCTGCAGGGATGGCTCCTTGGGGACAAGGGCTACCCACAGAGGCTGTGGCTGATGGCACCCGTGTGGTGGCCTCAGACTGCAGCAGAGCGATGCTATAATGAGGCTTATACAGCAGCTCACAACTTGATGGAGCAGACCATCGGAATCCTGAGGTTCCGGTACCTGGACTGGTATGGTGGAGCCCTAAAATACAGTCCACAGATGGGGTCACACATCATCGTTGTCTGCTGCACCCTTTACAACCTGTTACTGCAACGGGGAGAGGGGCTGGCTGAGGAGGAGATGGGGGAGCTGGAGGCCTCCTCGGATGAGGACGATACTGATGGGGATGAGGGTGAGGGGTCCTTGGTGGTGACAGTGAAGGGGGTGAGGTTCTCGCACTGGCCAGACGAGGCAGGCGCACTTGGGAGGCCCTCATAGCTGTCAGGTTTGTGGAGGATGATGATGCCATGCAGTGAGGTGTCCCCTTAGATCCTCACATCGCAGCTGTGAACATTTGACTCCAGTCTGGCACCAGTACCCTCTGACACCTGTCATGGAGACACAGTGGAGGCACTAATAGTCGCTTGATCGCAGGAGGATGATGATAACATGCAGTGAGGACACTTCACAGATCTTTACATAACCTCTGGGAATATCTGACTCCTGTTTGGCCGAGGGCACTTCGCTTGTGCTCCATGATCAGGGTCATATCATAGAGACACAGCCATGAAACTTTAGATGCCTTCAGCACCTCAGCCCTTCAGGACCTGGTACACACCATCACTGGTCGCAGATGCTGGTGTGATGGGGGCCAGCCCCACTTTAAAGGTGCTGCGCTCACACAGAGAGAATGAGACAACTCTGTGATGCCTGTCGACTACATTCTGGCAGCAATGACCAGCACTGCCGAGGTGCAGCATCAGTAATGTTTCCAGGGAGTGTGAGGCTGGACCATCACTTCGGTCTGAAGGCTGCACAGAGCACAGGGAAGAGGCCTGGACTGAGACACCTGCCTTTATCTTGTGCAGAAAGGTTTCATATCTGAGTGACAGGAACACTGCTCATCAGATCAAGAAGCCATAGGCAGGGAGACATTATTAGTTTATTGTCCATAATGAACAGTTAGTACAAGTAATCAACACCCATTCCCAGGCTGTGCAATTACTTGTACCTAACTTCACCACGGGGACTGGGGTGTTTTGTTGACCCCTTTAATCACATTTTGATTTAAAGTTTGTAAGTTTCCTTTAAATTTTGTTCTTGGTTTTACAGCTGACCTGAATTAGGGGCTGTGCCTGATTTATCCCAATTTTGTTAATTTGGTTTAATTGGATTTAACTTGAAAGAGTTACTTGTACCTAACTTCCTTAACTCTGCTGCTACGTCTTTGTTCTGCCAGGACATTCACAGCAGAGGTGGAGGCAGCCTGCTGACTGTGACGCCCTGTCTGTGATGACTTTGACAGGTGTCCTTTGGAGGGCCAAGACTATGAGGGCCCCAGCCTGTTCTCGGGGTCCTGCTGTGTGGCAATGGCATCCACCTTGGCCTTTGAAGCTGCATCTGAGGGCACAGGAAGAGGGAATTCAGATGGGCTGGTTACTTCTAGAGTCATCTGGGTGGATGGCCCCAGAGTGTGCGCCTGCTGATCCTCCTCCCTATGGGTGCCTGGCTGACTCCGTGAGCGGAAGGGGTAGCTGGAGTGAGATTGAGCTGCAGGAGTGATGTCCTGGACCAAGGTCTCCATGGCAGCTGCCATATAGCCACTGTTGATCTCGGTGCATTGCAATGCCGGCGCTATCACCTCAGCCCAAAGACGGATGGACTCCTCCATTATGCTTTGCAATCTGAGGAATGCAGCGGACATCCCTTCCTGATGTTCCCAAGCTTGTCTTTGCAGCTCCAGAAACTATGACATGACTGAGTCCAGAGGCTCATCATCTGACTTGGACTCAGCAACGTTCTGGCCTCCAGCAGTCCTCCGAGTGCCGGGGACCTGGGAAGTCCCTGACTCCGACTGCTGTGGATCAGACAGTGCAATGTACTCACCAGAATGTGATCCCGAGGCTACTCTAAATCTAGGTCCCACTGAGGTGTGTGCCCTGTGCTGGTGGAGGGTGTGGATGAGCGCTGTGATGGAAGGATGCCTCCAGATTCCTCTGCAGAAGTTTCTTGGGGGCTTGATTGGAGGCCCTGGGTCATGGACTCTGTCGGCTGTTTGGCAGATGTGCCCGTGAAAACAAGGGGAGAAAGTTAGTGCATGGCAGTGGCCTGTGAAAGAGGACACATCACTCACAGCATGGTTGTCTGATGGATGTTGCACTGATGGATCCTCACTTGGAGCAGCACCAACCTCACCGTCAACACAGGACCGGTCCCGGTCATTGCCGGCTAGCTGGATGGCTCAGTTCTCTAATTCTGTCAGAACTTTGATCTCCGGCATCTCTCCACCTGTTGTTTGTGACCTTCCCCTCCTGTTGTGTGCCAGTTTGTCCTGCATGGATAGAGATGGGGAGAGTGTATCAGGGCGCCTGCCAGGCCAGGTGATAAGTATGCCTGGCCTGTGTGGGTGGTGAGTGGTCCCATGGATGGGATGAGGACAATGACGGTGTGTGTGAAAGAATGAATGGTGATGTCCCTTTCACTGACAGTGAGTGAGGGCCTTGTGGATGTGTGATAGGTTTGTGAGTGTGTGAGTTGGGAGTAATGAAAAGAGTGACTTACCCTGGCAGAACGGAGGAGATCACTCATCCTTTTGTGACACTGGGTGGTTGTCCTCCTCTGCAGGGCGTTCACGCTGACCACTGCTGCCACCACCTCCCAAGCGGGTTGGTGACTTTGCTGCCCATCCAGAGCGGGGGTACAGCACATCCCAGTGGGCCTCCATGGCATCCAGCAGTAATTCATGGGACCCTCGTTGACGGGGAGGGGCTGCAGTGTTTTTTCCTTTGCTGGCCATGTCTCCTGGACAGCAGTGATGAGCTGGTGGCGATGAGTGCTGTGCTGACAGCTGCCTTTTAAACATGGCGGCCAACGTGGGGTGAGGTGAGCAGGTGAATGAGAGCCCGCCCGCCATGGGAAGGGTGTGTTTCCCAGGAATGAATAAATAATGAGGCAGGTTCGGGACAATACAGTGTGAAAAGCCACCATTTACGTCAGTGCGTAGGACTCCATTTTATCCGCCCGCTACCACACAGTGCATTTCTGAGAAAATTTCACTCAATGAAACGTATCTTTAGTTTGCATTTTAGCAGTTCGGTTAACTTATATGATTTTGAAAAGTTTAAATTGGATTGTTGCCAAACTCCAGGCTTATCTTGTCTGGCAGCATCGGCGGAGAAGAAAAGAGTTGACGTTTCGAGTCCTCATGACACTTCCACAGAACTGAGTGAATATAAGGAGAGGGGTGAAATATAAGCTGGTTTAAGGTGGGGGGGAGAGAAGTTGGGGGGGTGGCGGTGAGGTTGTAGGGATAAGCAAGCAATGATAGGAGCAGATAATCAAAAGATGTCACAGACAAAAGAACAAAAGAACACAGAGGCGTTGAAGGTGGTGATATTATCTAAACGAATGTGCTAATTAAGAATGGATGGTAGGGCACTCAAGGTACAGCTCTAGTGGGGGTGAGGTGGAAAGACTAGCGGGGCATGAAAGATTTAAAAATAATGGAAATAGGTGGGAAAAGAGAAATTTATATCAATTATTGGAAAAAACAAAAGGAAGGGGGAAGAAACAGAAAGGGGGTGGGGATGGAGGAGGGAGTTCAAGAGCTAAAGTTGTTGAATTCAATATTCAGTCCGGAAGGCTGTAAAGTGCCTAGTCGGAAGATGAGATGCTATTCTTCCAGTTTGCATTGGGCTTCACTGGAACAATGCAGCAAGCCAAGGACAAACATGTGGGCAAGAGAGCAGAGTGGAGTGTTAAAATGGCAAGCGACAGGGAGGTTTGGGTCATTCTTGTGGACAGACCGCAGGTGTTCTGCAAAGCGATCGCCCAGTTTACGTTTGGTCTCTCCAATGTAGAGGAGACCGCATTGGGAGCAATGAATACAGTAGACAAAGTTGGGGGAAATGCAAGTGAAATGCTGCTTCACTTGAAAGGAGTGTTTGGGCCCTTGGACGGTGAGGAGAGAGGAAGTGAAGGGGCAGGTGTTCCATCTTTTGCGTGGGCATGGGAAGGTGCCATAGGTGGGGGTTGAGGAGTAGGGGGTGATGGAGAAGTGGACTAGGTTGTCCTGGAGGGAATGATCCCTACAGAATGCCGCCGGGGGGGGGTGAAGGGAAGATGTGTTTGGTGGTGGCATCATGCTGGAGTTGGTGGAAATGGCGGAGGATGATCCTTTGAATGCGGAGGCTGGTGGGGTGATAAGTGAGGACAAGGGGCACCCTATCATGTTTCTGGGAGGGAGGAGAAGGCGTGAAGGCGGATGCGCGGGAGATGGGCCCTGTCAACGACTGTGGGTGGAAAAGCTCAGTTAAGGAAGAAGGAGGACATGTCAGAGCAACTGTTTTTGAAGGTAGCATCATCAGAACAGATGCGACGGAGGCGAAGGAACTGAGAGAATGGGATGGAGTCCTAACAGGAAGCGGGGTGTGAGGAGCTGTAGTCGAGGTAGTTGTGGGAGTCAGTAGCTTTGTAATGGATATTGGTGGACAGTCTATCACCAGAGATTGAGACAGAGAGGTCAAGGAAGGGAAGGGAAGTGTCAGAGATGGACCATGTGAAAACGATGGAGGGGTGGAGATTGGAAGCAAAATTAATAAATTTTTCCAAGTCCCGACGAGAGCATGAAGCAGCACCGAAGTAACCATCGATGTAGCGGAGAAAGAGTTGTGGAAGGGGGCCGGAGTAGGACTGGAACAAGGAATGTTCCACATACCCCATAAAGAATCAGGCATAGCTGGGGTTCATGTGGGTACCCATAGCCACACCTTTTATTTGGAGGAAGTGAGAGTAGTTGAAGGAGAAATTGTTCAATGTGTGAACAAGTTCAGCCATACGCACTGACCTCTAGCTCGCGGAGGCTGAGCTTCAACTCACAGACACTTCCTCCTACCTCTCCCTGGACCATGACCCCACCACGGAACATCAAGCCATTCTTTCCAGCACTGTCACTGACCTCATCTCCTCTGGAGATCATTCTCCCACAGCTTCCAACCTGATAGTCGCCTAACCTTGGACGGCCCGCTTTTATCTCCTACCCAAAATCCACAAACAGAACTGTCCCGGTACATCGATCGTCTCAGCTTGCTCCTGCCCCACAGAACTCATTTCTCGTTATCTTGACTCCCTTCTCTCTCCCCTTGTCCAGTCCCTTCCCACCTACATCTGTGATTCCTCTGACACCTTACGTCACATCAACAATTTCCAGTTCCCTGGCCCCAACCGCTTCCTCTTCACCATGGACGTCCAATCCCTCTACACCTCCATCCCCCACCAGGATGGTCTGAGGGCCCTTAGCTTCTTCCTCGAACAGAGGCCCAAACAATCCCCATCCACCACTACTCTCCTCCAACTGGCTGAACTTGTTCTCACACCGAACAATTTCTCCTTCAACTACTCTCACTTCCTCCAAATGAAAGGTGTGGCTATGGGTACCCGCATGAGCCCCAGCTATGCCTGTCTCTTTATGGGGTATGTGGAACATTCCTTGTTCCAGTCCTACTCCGGCCCCCTTCCACAGCTCTTTCTCCAGTACATCGATGGTTACTTTGGTGCTGCTTCATGCTCTCGTTGGGACTTGGAAAAATTTATTAATTTTGCTTCCAATCTCCACCCCTCCATCATTTTCACATGGTCCATCTCTGACACTTCCCTTCCCTTCCTTGACCTCTCTGTCTCAATCTCTGGTGATAGACTGTCCACCAATATCCATTACAAGCCTACCGACTCCCACAGCTACCTCGACTACAGCTCCTCACACCCCGCTTCCTGTAAGGATTCCATCCCATCCCCTCAGTTCCTTCGCCTCCGTCGCATCTGTTCTGATGATGCTACCTTCAAAAACAGTTGCTCTGACATGTCCTCCTTCTTCCTTACTGAAGTTTTCCACCCATAGTCGTTGACAGGGCCCATCTCCCACGCATCTGCCCTCACGCCTTCTCCTCCCTCCCATAAACATGATAGGGTCCCCCTTGTCCTCACTTATCACCCCACCAGCCTCCACATTCAAAGGATCATCCTCTGCCATTTCCACCAACTCCAGCATGATGCCACAACCAAACACATCTTCCCTTCACCCCACCCGGCGGCATTCTGTAGTGATCGTTCCCTCTGGGACACCCTGGTCCACTCCTCCAACACTCCCTACTCCTCAACCCCCACCTATGGCACCTCCCCATGCCCACGCAAAAGATGTAACACCTGCCCCTTCACTTCATCTCTCTTCACCGTCCAAGGGCCCAAACACTCCTTTCAAGTGAAGCAGCATTTCACTTGCATTTCCCCCAACTTTGTCTACTGTATTCGTTGCTCCCAATGCGGTCTCCTCTACATTGGAGAGACCAAACGTAAACTGGGCGACTGCTTTGCAGAACACCAGTGGTCTGTCCACAAGAATGACCCAAACCTCCCTGTCGCTTGCCATTTTAACACTCCACCCTGCTCTCTTGCCCACATGTTTGTCTTTGGCTTGCTGCATTGTTCCAGTGAAGCCCAACACAAATTGGAAGAACAGCACCTCATCTTCCGACTAGGCACTTTACAGCCTTCCAGTCTGAATATTGAATTCAACAACTTTAGCTCTTGAACTCCCTCCTCCATCCCCACCCCCTTTCAGTTTCTTCCCCCTTCCTTTTGTTTTTTCCAATAATTTATATAGATTTCTCTTTTCCCAACTATTTCCATTATTTTTAAATCTTTTATGCCCCGCTAGTCTTTCCGCCCCACCCCCACTAGAGCTATACCTTGAGTGCCCTACCATCCATTCTAATTAGCACATTCGTTTAGATATCACCACCTTCAACACCTGTGTTCTTTTGTTCTTTTGTCTGTGATATCTTTTGATTATCTGCTCCTATCACTGCTTGCTTGTCCCTACAACAGCACCACCCCCCCCCAACTTCTCTCCCCCACCTTAAACCAGCTTATATTTCACCCCTCTCCTTATATTTACTCAGTTCTGTGGAAGGGTCATGAGGACTCGAAACATCAACTCTTTTCTTCTCCGCCGATGCTGCCAGATCTGCTGAGTTTTTCCAGGTAATTCTGTTTTTGTTTTGGATTTCCAGCATCCGCAGTTTTTTGTTTTTATTCAGGCTTATCTTTATATTTTGGGAACAAGCTGTATTTCTTTACAGTTGTATTCTAGCACAGTTCAAATTTCCTTTTAAACAGAAAGCCACAGCAGTTGAAATCATTTTTTTAGCTTCCTCTCCGAACTAATTTTTTTGAATCTTCGATGTTTGCGAACAACACCCTGCTAAACAATGACATCTTGAATGTACGATATACTCTCAGCAGGGCAACGAACTCTGAATGGTCGGGGTAAGGATAGTGAATGATGACGGGGCAGGAGTCAGATCTCTCTGTGAATACACATTGGGCTTTTAGTGGGGGACTGTTTGATGCTAACTGGTACTCCGTGCATGTGCCAGTCTAGGGAGCGTGCAGTTAGGATCTGTTAAAATGATCGCTTTAATTCTGTTTTGGAACCTCCTTAGTCCCTGTTTAACTCTGAAAAGAAAAATTCACATGGCTTCTTCAGAGCCACTTCAACCCTTGTGGGTTCCAGTGTTTGGTCTAATTTTTCACCTGGTATAACACACTCTGTCATGTGTTTCCTTTCTGCAGCAGAACTGATCGAACGGGTCAATCCTTTTTGTAACCTACTGACCTGTTCTCTCAACTGCTTATACTTTTTATTCACCTATAAGGCAAACACACATGCACCGTAGACCAACTTATTTGGAACCTTTTTCAACTTCACCTTTCCTTTCTGAACCTTTTCAGAAAGATTATCAAAAATAGACTTGTGATCACTCGCTCCAGGCTCGCTTCTTTTCGCAGTCAAACTCTCTATCATTCATTCCCCAGCATATGCCATTGTGACCCCTGGCTTCACTTAATAACTACACATGTTTAACTACAATCTAAAACTGTTGCTCCTCAAATTACAAGCCAATTATGCCTCGGCTACTGTGTAACCCACTCCTGACACCATTTGTAGGATTTCAGGGTTTGGGGGGGCCACCTAAATAGATGGTTGACTAGTCATAAGTAATTTTAAGATGATTTATTAAGTTTATTAAGAAACAACAGATTAGATGTGATATATTAACTAATTAAACAGAAAAAGTACACGACCTGTAACAACTTGTGATATCAGCAATCCACCCTTTAGTTGAAGTGTTAGGAAACTCTTCCCTCAATCTTCCTCCTCCTCCTCCCCTGGTCCGTCTTCCATCTAAAGAAGGCAGCTGTCCAACGAGCACTGCCACCTCACCAGCTTGTCCACTGCCTACCATCAGTATGACACCAATTTATATTCCCTTTTTGGGAGATTGGTGGTTTACCCAGTGTCAACTATCTATCTAACTATTCTGACCAATGGATACAGGGCAGGTACTCAAAACGTCAGGGTGGTCATTCCCCCCTCTTGTGTGTCACCCCCCCCCCAACCCTTGTGTGTCACCCCACTGGAGGTCATATCTTGCTGAGGATCACATTCTGACCCTTTCTAACCACTTACATAGCTAAGGGGATGCACAAGATGCTATTCTACCAGCTTAGGAATGTCAACATGGCAGCCTGAACTAAGCCTGTTTAGAGATCAAGGCATTTAGAAATCCTCTTTCCAGAAAGAGAATCGAGGCTGTTTAGCTAATCTCATAAAATGCAGAAATGCCTGCATATTAAAGACCCCAATTTCTTACAATACATCTTGTCTCATGTGTTGAATTATTCATCCAGTCCATCCAACCAGCCTTTGAAGGCACAATAGCCTATTTATCACTTTTCTTCTCATTTAGGGTTTGTGTGAGTCACCCAGCTCACCTTGCTGACTCACTTCATTCAGACTTAATACTAAAATGTCAAAAATCTAAAGACCCAGCCCTTGAGCTATTCAGACACACATCCTGCTAATCAATAATAAAAAATATTCTGGGACTGTAATCTCAGCACAAGAGATTTAAAGTATTGATTCAAAAATGCCTGCATGACTGATGGAGATGGCCTTTATTGTTCCCAAGAAATACGTTTTTAATGATGTCTTCGCACCAAGCAGCTTAGTGTTAAGGCTCCTTTAGTTTCTACTTGGAGAAAACATTGATGTATTCCCCTTCTCAAACAGGGAGGTGTGGTTCTTGAGTAATCTTTTCTAATTTGCAAAAATATAAACAAATCTTTTACTATACTGAATAATGATGAAGCAAATAAAATTCACACTGTTTCACATGCATAGGTGAGGTGAATGCCTGCCTTTGATGTCAAGGCAACATTTAACCAAACCTGGCATCAAAGAGCATGAGCAAAATTGAAAACAATTGGAATCAAGGGGGAAAATCTCCACTGGTTAGAGTCATACCTAACACAAAGGAAGATGGTTATGGTTGTTGGAGGTCAATCATCCCAGCTCCAGCACGTCACTGCAGGAGTTCCTTAGGGTAGTGTCCTAGGACCAACTATTTTCAGCTGCTTCAACAATGACCTTCCTTCCAGATCAGAAGTGGGTATATTCACTGATAGTTTTGCAGTGTTCAGTACCATTTGCAATTCCTCAGATACCAAAGCAGCCCATGGCTGTTTGCAGTAGGACCTGGACAATATTCAGGTTTGGGCTGACAAGTCAAATTTGACACATATGCCACACAAGTGCCAGGAAATTACTATCGCCAGCAAGAGAAAATCTAATGATCTCTACTTGACATTCAATGATATTATCATTGCTGAATCCCCCACTATCAACATCCAGAAACTGAATTGGACCAGCCATATAAATACTGTGGCTACAAGGACAGGTCTGAGGCTAGGAATCCTGCAGCAAATAACTCACCTCCTGACTCCCAAAGCCTGTCCACCATCTACAAGGCACAAGACAGGGATGTGATGCAATATCCTTAGCTTCCCTGGATAAGCGCAGCTCCAACAACATTCAAGAAGACTGACACCATCCAGGACAAGTCAGCCCGCTTGATTGGCACCCCACCCACTACCTTCAACATTCACTCCCCCTATCACTGACCCACAGTGGCAGCTGCACGTGCCATCTACAAGATGCACTGCAGGAACTTACTAATGCTCCTTTAATGGCAACTTCCTTCCCTCTACCTAGAAGAACAAGGTCAGCAGATGCAGGGGAACACCACTATCTGCAACGTCCCCTCCAAGCCCCATATATTCCTATGAAGGAATTATATCCGTTCCTTCACTATCATTGCATCAAATTCCTGGAACTCCCTTCCTAACAGCACTGTGGGTTTGCCATATGGACTACAGCATTTCAAGAAGTGGCTCACCATCATCTTCTCAAAGGCAATTAGGGATGGGGAATAAATGTTGGCCTTGCTAAAGTCTTTCCCATCCCATGAACAAATATAAAAAAATTTGCATAGCCCATGCTGATAGAATATTTACAGAACTGGAGTCTTTATTCAAGAGTATTGCATTTAAGATACCCAGGCCTTTCCATTGGCCTTTCCTCACATCTAGTGCACAGAGGGAACTTTTCCCCTTGTGTGGCTACTTGGGCATGCTTTTGGAGAGCAATCAACAACAAATTCAATTGAGGGAGACTTAGACTTTGAGCTTTCCTATGCCTAGTGACACATGAAGCAGCCAAAGCACATGCCTCTGTTTCCATGGCAAGTTTCTCCTGGAACAGGTTGACAGTCTATCACCAGGGGCTTTAGCTTGAAGGGTGCCACTCCACCTCAAGCATGGCTGATTAGGAGACTGACCGCAATTACCACCTTCCATTGGTGTATTGAAAGGATTTGCAGGTTGATAATCACATTATGAATGCACCTTCTGCGGCCATCAAGTCCTGGAATGGTACCTGAACCCAGATTTTCTGGTTTGGAGGCTAGCCACTGTGCTACAAGATCTCCTCGCTTGAGAGAGAAGCTGGAGATAAAAGTGGCAAACAATTAATTAGCTACTTTATTGACTAAGTAGTATAGATCTGATCATTCTAAGTCCTATAAATAGCAATCTAAGTGCGAAGTAATATCTTTGTAATTAGAACATTATTCATCTGAATACTTTTTGTTGTTATAGTAATTGGTATCTGATAATTAACACACTCCAAAAGAATAAGTTATTGATTAAAATATATGTGGGATCACAGTAATACCTATAGTGTTACAAGCTGATACACTGAAGGTCTATAACTAACAATGCAATTACGTAAACAATCACAAATTGTGTTATTAAGCAGCCAAATTTGGAGATCTCCAATTGACCTTTTTCTCTTCTGGCTCACATTAAATGGAGCACGAGTTGACATCTGAGCAAGCACTCACATCAGTCAGTTGCAAAGAATTCAATCACAAATTCAACACCCAGTCGTAGCTGGTACACCAAATTTAATCAAGATAATAGGTGATAGAAGGCGCAACTCACAGAGAGAAGGCCAGCTAAAACTCTATTTCATGCAGTCACAGATTATGTTTCTGTATTCTCTCCAGATTATCCTATTTACCTCATCAAACGTAGGATCATAATAGGATTCTGCAGCTTCCTCTAGTGTTCACTCCGTCTGCTCCATACTCTTTCTTCTCATTCTCTACTGAACCGAGACAATAGCATAATAATTGTTACTGGGCTAGTAATTTGGAGGCCTGGACTAATAATCCAGAGCATGAATTCAAATGACACCCTGGTAGTTGGGGAATTTAAATCGTGTTAATTAAATAAATCTCCATGGAGGAAAAGTAACATATATCATAACATAAGACTACTTACTGTTTTATAAAACAATCTGGTTCACTAATGTCCTTTAGGATAGGAAATCTGCTATCCTTATCTGCTTTGGGTGATATGTGACTCCAGACCAACAGCAATGTGATTGATTCCTAGACCAGAATTTTACACTACCCATCCTACCACTACCCCCCAGGCGGATTTTGAGACCGGGGTCGGCGGGAGCGTGGAATTGCAGGGGATGGGATTCCCTCCAGGTTCCCCATCACGCCAAACTTGCAGTGATTTTACGCTGGGGTGGGCAGGGCCTCGGAAAGGAAAGCTGCCCTTGCTCCAATTAATGGCCTCTTCAGGGCCGTTTCCCGCCCAGCCTCAACTTTTAGGCTGGCGGGTGGATGAAAGCTGGCGGGGGGGGGAGCCCGGAAGTAAAGAAAGTTCAATCTCAGGAAGGAAAGGGGGAGGGTAGAGGATGTCCCCATTAGAAGTCCCCTTCTGACTGGGGACGCCCTCTCCTTAAGGCCCAGTGACCTCCGGACCTACCTCCCCTCCTCCACGACCTCTCCTTCGAGACCCCGATCACCTTGTTGCAACTCGCTAGGCCTTCCGTTCCCTCCCTGCCCTGGAACCCCTGAAACTTACTCTTTTTTTCCAGTTTCTGGGACTTAGTCTCAGGAAGCTCCATGCAGTGCCTCTTCCAGCCACTGTAGTGCTGTTGCTGGAGGGATTGGAGAGCTGCTGGCCAAGTGATGGCTGGTAGTCCCGCCTTATGTCAATCAATAACAAAAATCAGAATTACCTGGAAAAACTCAGCAGGCCTGGCAGCATCGACGGAGAATAAGAGAGTTGACGTTCCGAGTCCTCATGACCCTTCAATAGAACTGAGTGAATCTGAGGAAAAGGGTGAAATATAAGCTGGTATAATGTTGGCGGGTGGGGGGGGGGAGAAGTGGGGGGGTGTGGTTGTGGGGACAAGCAAGCAGTGATAGGAGCAGATAATCAAAAGATGTCACAGACAAAAGAACACCGAGGCGTTGAAGGTGGTGATATTATCTAAATGAATGTGCTAATTAAGAATGGATGGTAGGACACACAAGGTACAGCTCTAATGGGGGTGGGGTGGAAACGCTAGCAGGGCATAAAAGTTTTAAAAATAATGGAAATAGATGGGAAAAGAGAAATCTATAAAAATTATTGGAAAACACAAAAGGAAAGGGGAAGAAACAGAAAGGGGCTGGGGATGGAGGAGGGAGTTCAAGATCTAAAGTTGTTGAATTCAATATTCAGACCGGAAGGCTGTAAAGTGCCTAGTCGGAAGATGAGGTGCTGTTCCTCCAGTTTGTGTTGGGCTTCACTGGAACAATGCAGCAAGCCAAGGACAGACATGTGGGCAAAAGAGCAGGGTGGAGTGTTAAAATGGCAAGAGACAGGGAGGTTTGGGTCATTCTTGTGGACAGACCGCAGGTGTTCTGCAAAGTGGTCGCCCAGTTTACGTTTGGTCTCTCCAATGTAGAGGAGACCGCATTGGGAGCAATGAATACAGTAGACTAAGTTGGGGGAAATGCAAGTGAAATGCTGCATCACTTGAAAGGAGTGTTTGGGCCCTCGGATGGTGAGGAGAGAGGAAGTGAAGGGGCAGGTGTTGCATCTTTTGCGTGGGCATGGGGAGGTGCTATAGGTGGGGGTTGAGGAGTAGGGGGTGATGGAGAAGTGGACCAGAGTGTCCCGGAGGGAAAGATCCCTACGGAATGCCGACAGGTGGGGTGAAGGGAAGATGTGTTTGGTGGTGGCATCATGCTGGAGTTGGCGGAAATGGCAGAGGATGATCCTTTGAATGCGGAGGCTGGTGGGGTGATAAGTGAGGACAAGGGGGACCCTATCATATTTCTGGGAGGGAGGAGAAGGCGTGAGGATGGATGCGTGTTGAGGGCCCTGTCAACGACCGTGGGTGGAAAACCTCGGTTAAGGAAGAAGGAGGACATGTCAGAGCAACTGTTTTTGAAGGTAGCATCATCAGAACAGATGCGATGGAGGTGAAGGAACTGAGGGGATGGGATGGAATCCTTACAGGAAGCGGGGTGTGAGGAGCTGTAGTCGAGGTAGCTGTGGGAGTCGGTAGGCTTGTAATGGATATTGGTGGACAGTCTATCACCAGAGATTGAGACAGAGAGGTCAAGGAAGGGAAGGGAAGTGTCAGAGATGGACCATGTGAAAATGATGGAGGGGTGGAGATTGGAAGCAAAATTAATAAATTTTTCCAAGTCCCAACGAGAGCATGAAGCAGCGCCGAAGTAATCATCGATGTACCGGAGAAAGAATTGTGGGCCGGAGTAGGACTGGAACAAGGAATGTTCCACATACCCCATAAAGAGACAGGCATAGCTGGGGCCCATGCAGGTACCCATAGCCACACCTTTTATTTGGAGGAAGTGAGAAGAGTTTAAGGAGAAATTGTTCAGTGTGAGAACAAGTTCAGCCAGTTGGAGGAGAGTAGTGGTGGATGGGGATTGTTTGGGCCTCTGTTCGAGGAAGAAGCTAAGGGCCCTCAGACCATCCTGGTGGGGGATGGAGGTGTAGAGGGATTGGACGTCCATGGTGAAGAGGAAGCGATTGGGGCCAGATA
This sequence comes from Carcharodon carcharias, assembly GCF_017639515.1. Lineage (NCBI taxonomy): Eukaryota > Metazoa > Chordata > Chondrichthyes > Lamniformes > Lamnidae > Carcharodon > Carcharodon carcharias. Next base: position 69,620,350 of record NC_054480.1, on the reverse strand, counting down.
ACTGGAAATTGTTGATGTGACTTAAGGTGTCAGAGGAATCACGGATGTAGGTGGGAAGGGACTGGACAAGGGGAGAGAGAATGGAGTCAAGATAACGAGAAATGAGTTCCGTGGGGCAGAAGCAAGCTGACACGATCGGTCTACCGGGACAGTTCTGTTTGTGGATTTTGAGTAGGAGGTAGAAGCGGGCTGTCTGAGTTTGGGCGACTATTGGGTTGGAAGCTGTGCGAGGCAGATCTCCAGAGGAGATGAGGTCAGTGACAGTCCTGGAAACAATGGCTTGATGTTCAGTGGTCGGGTCATGGTCCAGGGAGAGGTAGAAGGAAGTGTCTGCGAGTATGTCAAACAATGTTCACTAGAGTGTGAACTGGCAGCAGAGCTGTCGGAGTGACTGTTTGGTTGGCGGGGGCCGAGTCTGGGCTTCAGCTCAGGAACACAATTCACCATTACCCTCTGAAGAGCAAGTAGCGATGGACAATAAATGTGGGTCTTGTCAGCAACACCTACATTCCACAAATGAATTTTAAAAAGTGGAAACACTCTATAGGTTCCGATTTTAACTCTACGTAAGCAAATGAGTTTTGAATGAGTTAAAATTGGGACCTTTGTGCTCCCTGTATTAAAATATTTCATAATTTTAAGGATCTCTATTAGGTCACTCCTCAGCTTTCACTTTTCAAGTGAAACAAAGCCCAGCCTGTTCATCTTTTCCTAATCAGTATAATCTTGCATTTCTCCTACGTTGTAAATATATTTTCGCACCCTCTCCTGTGGCTCTTTATCCTTTTAACAATATCGCGACCAGAACTGTTTTTTTTGTTTCAGCATCTATGTATCAAATGTAGCAATGTCTTTGGAATTAGAGAAACAGTACAGAAGTTTATGAAATAGAAACAGAAAGAGCTGGAAAAATTAAGCAGGTCTGGCGGGATCAGTGGAGAAAGAAGGAGTTAACGTTTCGAGTCCAATCTGACTCTTCATCTCTGATGAAGAGAGGTAGAAATGTGATGAGTTCTAAGCTGTTGAAAAAGGTGGGAGGGTCAGGGATAGGTTGGAGGGTGGGTAGTAGTAAAGAAACAAAGCATAGGTCCAGAGTAGGCATTAATAGTAGAATAAAGATCAGCTCAGTCTGAAAGCAAAAACAGGATATGGATTAGCTCTTGGCAAAAAAAAATCAAAATGGAGGACAGAGTTCATGGTCCGAAGTTGTTGAACTCAATGTGGAGACCAAAAAGCTGTCAAGTGCCAAATTGGAAGATGAGGTGCTGTTTCTCCAGCTGCCCAAACAGTCCTTCCAGGCGAGGCAAAATTTACTTGTGCTTCTTTCTATCTAGTCTACTGTATTCGCTGCTCCCAATGCAGTCTCCTTTACACTGGCAGACCAAAAGGAGATTGGGTAACTGCTTTGCGAAACATCTCCACTCAGTCGTAACCATGACCCTGATCTTCCAGTCACTTGCCATTTCAGTTCACCATCTTGCTCTTACAACCACATTGCTGTCCTTGGCCTGCTGCAACATTCCAATGAAACTCAATGCAAGCTGGAAGAACAACACCTCATCTTTCGATTAGGCACTTTACAGCCTTCTCGACTCAACACTGAGTTCAACTTAGTTAGTTGAGTTCAAGATAGTTGAAGGAATGGGTTTGGGAGTGAGCTGAAGAGTAGAATTAGATGAGATGGTTCATGTGAAAAAACACTGGGCTAAATGGCCTGTTTCAGAAATATGGAATTGACATAGTTGCATTGACGGGCGTTATTTTAGGATATTTACATAGAATTATATGGAATGTATGTCAAAGAAACTGACCATTCAGCCCAAATGGTCCATGTCAATATTTAGGTTCCGCACAAGCCTTCGCTCACTCTATTTCATCCAAGTCTGTTGGCACATCCTTCTATTCATTTCTCCCTCAGGGAGCTGGATTTAACAAGGTGCCGTGGACTGCGCCCCCTGGCTAATAAGTAGGTGGGGAGCACACCCATGAGCCCAAAGGCTGCACTGCAGCAGTTTGACACCGGGAGCAGTGTTAATTGCTGCAAGCTAAGGCTTCTGTCCCATCTTGGGAAGAAGTCCTGCCTTACAAATCTACCGGCCAATCGGATGGCAGCGCCAGGCAGGAGAGTTGGCCACTGTTGGGACTACAGCCAGTCCTGATGGAGAATTGTGGACTAAGCCTGACGTATCACTGAGCCAGGCTGGCAGGCCTAGCTAAGTGGAGGGTGAGGAGGGTGGGGTCAGGGTTTGAGAGGCCATGGGGAGGAGAGTAAAGGGGGTCTTTGTGGGTGGATGCCTCCAATGGGCCAAAGGGACCCACAAAGGAGGCTACCCGCCACTTGCCTGACAACAGCCCATGCACTAAAGCTGCTGGGCCTCCTGCTGCCATGGGTAAAATATTGGCGGGGGCATGATGAGGCTCTTGAGTGGCCATCAATTGGTCATTTAAAAGCCTCAATAGGCCCAAGGGGCTGGCGGGCTGCCCAATGCCTCCCCCGCCACTGGTTAAATTTTAGACAGGGGGAGGGTGGGAGGGTAGGTGGCGGGAAGACCACCTATTGGATTAATGGAATTTATGTGCTCCTCCACCTTCAAACGCACCAGCAGGGAAGCTTAAAACCCACCCCATGCACTTATCTAGCTTCCCTTTAACTGCATCCACAGTATTCACCTCAACTACTCCTTGTGGTAGAATGTTGCATATTCCAGCCACTATCACTGTAAAAATGTTTAAAGTCTGTAATTACCTATTGTCCTTGCAGCAGAACCCAACAGACAAGTGCGGCTGCTACAATAGAACATTATAGTGGAACAACTCAGTAACTGCATAGGGAAGAAGGGATGTTTATCACTGCCGGCCGATTTCAACAATAACTTCCATCACACCACAAAAGCATAGCCTGTCGGGCGCCTGAACAGAAATTTCTCAAAGTTTTCTGGAGATGTTATTGTTCAGTAGAAGAAAGAGAAGAAATATTTCAGACATAATTTGTGCAAGGTGAGGATGAATTGAAACAAAGATACTTTCAGTTTACTGAAGTGAGTAGAAGCACAATAAAGGAATGGTGTCACCTTTCAGGAAAAACAAGCTGCCTGGACTGTTCCCCAAAGCACTAGGGTAAATTAGTCAAAAGAAAACTCCATAAGAAATGAGAAACCTTCGATAAATGTCTGTCTCCTTCACCCCAGAGCACAGAAAGAAACATTTCTGAAGAATAAACTTACAGTTTTGAACAAAACCTCAGGATTTCCAGAAGTACTTGCTTATTCCTGCAACATGAATTTTAAAAAAAATGCAGGATCTGGTTAAGCTACAATTCATCAGATCAGAATTGGACTGAATTTAAACAGGTCCTGATATTATAATAATGTACGTTCCTGCTCCTATATTTCTTTTGGCCCCAGGATTAGATGCACTGTGAAATACTTTGTTTTCACTATTGTTCGTTGAAGAATAAATGTTGAACTGGACACTGGGAGATTTTCTGCTGTTCAAGTTGTGCTGTAGAGGGAAAGGAAGACATTTATATAATTTGTCGCAAGACCTCAGAACACCCAAAGTTCTTTGCAGCCAATGAAGCATTTTTTGGAAGTACCGTCACTGTTGTAGTACAGGAAGAAACAGCAGCCAATTTACACAAAGGAATGCACAGCTCATAAACAGCAACGCAATAATGACCAGATAATCTGTTTGACTGATGACCTTCAAACAAATGCCATGGAATCTATTACCTTCATCTGAGAGCAGACAGGATCCTGGCTTAATGTCCCACCCAACAGATCAGCATTTCAGTGGCACTGCACTGGACTGTCAGTTTAGGTAGGATCTTTAGTGTCCTGTGAAATACTGTATCAGGCAGGTAGGGCCTTGGTTTGACATGATATCCAAAGGTTAATGTGTGGCATTTTGCAGAGACCAATTTGCAAAGTAAGTGCTGGTATTTGTTTAAAAAATTGTTGTTATTCTTTCATGGGATGTGCATGTTGCTGGCTAGGCCAGCATGCTGCCCATCCCTAATTGCCTTTGAGAATGTGGAGATGAGCCGCCTTCTTGAAATGCCACAGTCTGTTGGTGTAGGTACACCCACAGTGCTGTTAGGAAGGGAGTTCCAGGATTTTGACCCAGTGACAGTGGAGGAACAGTGATATAGTTCTAAGTCAGGATGGCGTGTGACCTGGAGGAGAACTTGCAGGTGGTGGTGTTCCCGTGTGTCTACTAATCTTGTCCCTCTAGATGGTAGAGTTCATCGGTTTGGAAGGTGTTATTGAAGTGATGAGTTGCTGCAGTAAATGTTGTAGATAGTGCACACTGCTGTCACTGTGTGCTAGTGGTGGAGGGAGTGAATGTTTAAGATGGTGGATGGGATGTCAATCCATCAGCTGCTTTGTCCAGGATGGTGTTGATCTTCTTGAGTGTTGTTGGAGCTGCACTCATGGGAAGTGGAGAGTATTCCATCACACTCCTGACTTGTGCCTTGTAGATGGTGAGTCAGGAGGTGAGTTATTCCTAGCGTCTGACATACTCTTGCAGCCACTGTATTTATATGGCTACTCCAGTTGATTTGCTGGCCAATGGTAACCCCCAGAATGTTAATAATGGGGGATTCAGCGCTGGTAATGCCATTGAATATCAAAGGGAGATGGTTAGATTCTCTCTTGTTGGAGACGGTCATTGCCTGACACTTGAGTGGCACAAATGTTACTTGCCATTTGTCAGCCCAAGCCTGGATATTGTCCAGTTCTTGCTGAATTTGGACATGGACTGCTTCAGTATTTGAGGAGTTGTGAATGGTGCTGAACATAGTGCAATCATCAGCAAACATCCTCACTTCTGACCTTATGAAGGAGTAAAGATGAGGGAACTTATGATGAAGCAGCTGTAGATGTTTGGGTCTAGGGTACAACTCTGAAGATCTCCTGCAGCGATGTTCTAGAACTGAGATGATTGACCTCCGACAACTGCACCTATCTTACTTTGTGCTAGGTATGACTCCAACCAGCAGAGATATTTCTCCTGATTCCCATTGACTCCAGTTCTGTTAGGGCTCCTTGATGCCACACTTGGTCAAATGCTGCCTTGCTATCAAGTGCAGTCACTCTCACCTCACCTCGGGAGTTCAGCTCTTTTGTCCATGTTTGAACCAAGGCTGTAATGAGGTTAGGAGCTGAGTGGCCCTGCCGGAACCCAAACTGAGCGTCAGTGAGCAGGTTATTGCTGTGTAAGTACCACTTGATAGCATTGTTGATGATATTTTCCATCGCTTTGCTGATGATTGAGATTAGACTGATGAGCGGTAGTCGGCTGGTTTGGATTTGTCCTGCTTTTTGTGTGCATACCTGGGCAATTTTCCACATTGTCAGATAGATGCCAATGTTTGTAGCTGTACTAGAACAGGTTGGCGAGTTGTGTGGCAAGTTCTGGAGCACAAGTCTTCAGTACTACCACTGGAATGTTGTCAGGGCCCATAGCCTTTGCAGTATCCAATGTCTTTAGCTGTTTCTTAATATCGCTTGGGTGAAGTGAATTAACTGAAGACTGGCATCTGTGATGTTGGGGAACTCAAGAGGAGGCCGAGATGGATCATCCACTTGGCACTTCTGGCTGAAGATAGTTGCAAATGCTTCAGCCTTGTGGTTTGCACTGATGTGCTGGGCTCCTCCATCATTGAGGATGGGAGTGTTTGTAGAGCCTCCTCCTCCAGTGAGTTGTTTAATTTTCCAGCACCATTCACGACTGGATGTGGCAGGACTGTAGAGCTTAGACCTGATCCATTAGTTGCTTAGCTCTGTCCATCACATGCTGCTTCCGCAGTTTTGCCATAATGTAGTATGTGTGGTCACCTCACCAAGTTGACACCTCATTTTTTAAGTTTGCCTGGTTCTGCTCCTACCCTCCTGCACTCTTCATTAAACCAGGGTTGATCTCCCAGCATGATGGTAATGGTAGAGTGGGGAATATGCGGGACCATGAAGTTGCAGATTGTAGTTGAAGACAAGTCTGTTGCTGCTGATAGCCCCACAGTGCCTCATGCCTGCCCAGTTTTGAATTGCTCGATCTGGGTGATTCAAAAATTCAAAATTTGAGTAAGCTTGGGCTAAGGAGCAATGGATGGATCATAATGTTGGCAAACATACAGGACCGCCTATCTGGAAAGGAATCTGTACATATTGGGTACATCCCACTTGTCAATGGGCTAGTGGATTATGGGTATAGTTGTCAAGTGTCTTCAATTTACATGGAGAGCACCGCTTTTAATACAGGAAGGATCTAGCTCACCGAAACCCATATCTTAAACAAAACAAACAAAAAGAAAAACACAACAACTGACTGTCCTTTTAACCAAAGTAAAAAATTTAATGCCTAGAAAATTGGGGGCTCAGTGAATTGGGTACATTTGACCTCTGCACTGGATTTTCCAATTGTGGTAAAGTGAAGTACCCTGTTCCTTTAAGAGAATGCAAGTGTACTGATCATGTGGCAATTCTGATGAGAATCACTACAAATAAGGGCAACTGAGAACTGTAAGTCTATGGAGGTTTCTGAGTGAGCACATATGATCTGGTGCTCTGCTTATGTCTCAATAAACCATCGCTGTTTATTCTTACATCAGTCTCTCCCCATTATTGATTGCAAGCAGCAATGTGATGAGAACATAGGAAGGTGCGCAGTTAAAGTTTGGTTGGCCAACGAACTCATTTACCCAAGACATAAAACCAATGAACCCTCCTGTCAACAGCTGTTTGAATATTGCCTTCTAATATTGCTTTAGTTGCCTAGAAATCCAGACTTCAGTAACTCCTCTTAGCTAGTTTCCAATATAATTTCAGAAGACTCTATTTTATCTCGCTTACTTTTCTTTGAATTTTTCTGCTTTGCTCTTGCTAAACACAAAGACTCCAGCTGGGGTGCAGTACCTCACCCAGGGTGGACTCCAGCTAGAGTACAGTACTTTATACAGGATAGACTCTAGCTGGGGTGCAGTACTTCACCCAGGGTAGATTCCATCTAGGATTCAGTACTTCATCCAGGGTAAATTCCAGCTAGGGTTCAGTACTTCACCCAGGGTAGACTCCAGCTAGGGTTCAGTACTTCACCCAGGGTAGACTCCAGCTAGGGTACAGTACTTCACCTAGAGTAAACTCCAGCTAGGGTACAGTACTTCACCTGGAGTAAACTCCAGCTAGGGTACGGTACTTCACCTAGAGTAAACTCCAGCTAGCGTACGGTACTTCACCCAAGTTAGACTCCACCCAGGGTTCAGCACTTCACCCAGGGTAGACTCCAGCTAAGGAATAGTGGCCTGAATTTCACGCTCCCCTGCTGGTGGGTTTTGAGCTGGGGTGAGGGGTGCCTGAAGTAGAAGGAATGGGCTTTTCTCTGGCCTTGCAGAGATTTTACACGGGGTGGGTAAGGCCTCAGATGGGCCACCTGCCTCTGCCCCAGTTGAAGCACTTAAGTGGTCAATTATTGGCCACTTAAGGACCATTCCCAATCCAGCCTCAATTTTTAGGCTGGTGGTAGGATTTCCCTGGTATGGGGGAAACCCGAAAATGATTGGGTTTAGACCTCGGGCAGGAAGGTGGTAGGGGTGGGGTGCCTCCATCAGAAATCCTCTTCTGACTCCAGGTGCCCCCCCTTTAAGGTCCACTAGTCACTCATCAAGGCTGATCTGATAGTAACCTCAAATCTGCATCCTGTCTACCCCTGATAGCCTATCACCCCCTTGCTTACCAAGAATCTATCCACCTCTGCCTTAAAAACATTCAAAGATTCTGCTTCCACCACCTTTTGAGGAAGAGAGTTCCAAAGACTCACGACCCTCTGAGGGAAAAAAATTTGCCTCATCTCCATTTTAAATTGGTGACCCCTTATTTTTAAACAGTGACCCCTAGTTCTAGATTCTCCCACAAGAGGAAACGTCCTCTCCACACCCACCCTGCCAATACCCCTCAGGATCTTATATGTTTCAATCAAGTCGCCTCTTACTCTTTTAGATTCCAGCAGATACAAGCCTAGTCTGTCCAACCTTTCCTCATAAGGCAACCCACATACTCTAGGAATTAGTCTGGTAAACCTTCTCTGAACTGCTTCTAATGCATTTATATCCTTCCTTAAATAAGGTGACCAATACTGTTACACAGTATTCCAGATGTGGTCCCAATAGCACTATGTATAACTGAAGACTAACTTCCCTATTTTTGTAATCAATTTCCTTCACAATAAATGATAACATTCTATTAGCTTTCCTAATTATTTCCTGTACTTGCATATTAACCTTTTGCGATTCATGCACTAGGCCACACAGACCCCTCTACATCTCAGAGCTCTGCAGTCTTACCATTTAGATAATATGCTTCTCTTTTATTCTTCCTGCCAAAATGGACAATTTCACATTTTTCCACAATATACTCCATTTGCCAGATCTTTGCCCACTCACTTAACCCATCTGTATCTTTTTGTAGCCTCCTTATGTTCTCTTCACAACTTATGTTCCTACCTATTTTTATGTCATCAGCAAATTTGGCAACCCTTCATCCCTTCATCTGAGTCATTTATATAAATTGTAAACAGTTGAGGTCCCAGCACTGATCCCTGTGGCACACCACTTGTTAAATCTTGCCAACCTGAAAAAGGGTTTTAATTTATTTATGCCTACTCTCTGCTTCTTGTTAGCCAGCCAATCTTCTATCCATGCCAATATGTTACCCCCATACCATGAACTTTTATATTCCATAATAACATCTGATGTAACTCTTTATCAAATGCCTTCTGGAGATCTAAGTACAGTACATCCACCAGTTTCCCTTTAACCACAGCACATGTTACTTCCTGAAAGAACTCCAATAAATTGGTTAAACATGATTTCTCTTTCACCAAACCATGCTGTCTCTGCCTGATTACCTTGAACTTATCCAAGTGCCCTGCTATAGCTTTTAACATTTTCCCTATGACAGATGTTAAGCTAACTGACCTCTAGTTTCCTGTTTTCTGTCTCCTTCCTTTTTTAAATAATGGAGCTATCTTTGTTTTCATCCAATCTAATGGGACCTTCCCTGAATCTAGGGAGTTTCAGAAAATTAAAACCAATGCATCAACTAACGCACCAGACACTTCTTCCAAGACCCCAGGATTAAGTCCATTAGGGCCCTGGCAGTTGTCAGCCAGCAGCTCCAACAATTTACTCAGTACCACTTCTCTGGTGACTGTAATTTTCCTGAGTTCCTCCCTCACTTCCATTTCCTGATTTATAGCTACTTCTGGGATATTACTTGTATCCTCCATAGTGAAAACTGATGCAAAATCCCGGTTCAATTCATCTACCATTTCCTTGCTTTCCGTTATCAATTCTCCAAACTCACTTTCTATAGGACCAACGCTCACTTTGTTACCTTGTTTCTTTTTTAAATATTTATAGAAACTCTTACTGTTTTTATATTTCTGGATAGCTTTCTCTTGTACTCTAATTTTTCCCTCCTTATTAACCTTTTAGTCATCCATTGCTGTTCCTTATATTCTGTCCAATCTTCTCACCTGCCACCTGTCTTTGCACAATAATATGCTTTTCCTTTAACTTTGATATTATCTTTAACCTTTCTGGTTAACCACGGATGGTGTGTCCATACCTTGGACATTTTCTTACTTGTTGGAATGTATCTATTCTGTGTATTCTGAGATATCCCCTTAAATGATTGCCATGCATCTCTATTGACCTATGTCTTACCTAATTTTCCAATTCACTTTAGCCAGCTCTGCTTTCATCCCTCATAATTGTCCTTATTTAAGTTTAAAAACATGGTCTTGGACCCACTACCCTCTGCCTCGAACTGAAAGTAAAATTCGATCATATTATGTTACCTAGGGGTGATTTCACTATGAGATCACTATATTAATCCCATCTCATTGCACGATACCAGGTCAAGTATAGCCTGCATCCGGTTGGGTCCAGAACATGCTATTCTAAGAAACTATCCTGAAAACATTCTATGAACTCCTTGCCTAGGTTACCTTTGCCCATCTGATTTTTCCAGCCTATATGTAAATTAAAATCTCCCATGATTATCGCTGTGTCTTTCTGACAAGCTCCCTTTATTTCTTCCTTTATGCTCCACCCTACCATGTGGTTACTATTTGGGGGCCTGTACAGAACTCCCACAAGTGACTTCTTGCCTTTACCATTTCTCATCTCTAGCCAAGCTGTTTCCAAATCCTGGTTTTCTGAACTTAGGTCATCTCTCTCTATTGTGCTAATACCATCATGAGCTAACAGAGCCAACCTCACCTTTTCCTTGCTTCCTGTCCTATACCCTTCAATATTCAGGTCTCAGTCCATGTCCTCCTGCAGCCCTGTAATAGCTATCAAATCATACTTATTTATTTCTATGTGTACTCGCAGTTCACCTGTTTTGTTTTGAATGCTATGTGCATTCAGATATAGAGCCTTTTAGTTTTATCCTTTTATTCTTTTTATAACCTCTAGTCTCACCCACAAACACTTACTCCCTCCACCACCAACACACAGTAGAAGCACTGTAGGGATTCACCAAGGCTCCTTCGACAGCAGCTTCCAAACCCATGTCCACTACCATTTAAAAGGACAAGGGCAGCTAATACATGCGAACACCACCAACTGGAAGTTCCCCTCCAAGTCACTCACCATCCTGACTTGGAAAATATATTGCCGTTCCTTCATTGTTGCTGGGTCAAAATCCTGGAACTTCCTTCCTAACAGCACTATGGAAGTACCTACACCACATTGACTGTAGTGATTCAAGAAGGCAGCTCAGCACCATCTTCTCAAGGGAAATTAGGAATGGGCAATAAATGCTGGCCCAGCCAGCAAAGCCCACATACCATGAACAAATAAAAAAAAAATCTGTTGATTACTGTTAGATTTGTACTCTCTATCCCTCACTGTCACAGTCTGTTTTTCATTGCCTGTAATAATACCTTTCTCTTTCACATTGTCTCTGCTCTTTGGTTTACCACATCTTCCCAAGTCTGATTCCTTGCCCCCACTACTTAGTTTAAAACCCTCTCTACTTTCCTAGTTATGCAGCTCGCAAGAACCCCGGTCCAAGCATGGTTCAGGTGTAGACTGTCCCAATGGTACAACCCCCACTTTCCCCAGTACTAGTGCCAGTGTCCCACAAATTGGAACCCACTTCTCCCACACCAGCCTTTGAGCCATGCGTTCATCTCCCTTATCTGATTTGTCCTATGCCAATTTGTATGTGGCTCAGGTAATAATCCAGAGATTATAACCTTTGAGGTTCTGTTTCTTAATTTGGTGCCAATCTCCTCATACTGACTATGCAGAACCTCCTTCTTTGTCCACAATGACTGGGTCCTCCCCGTCCCACTGCAAGTTTTTCTCCAGCCCCAAGCAAATGTCCTGAACCCTGGCACTGGGCAGGCAACATAGCTCCCTGGGCTCATGCTCTTTGCTGCAGAGAAATGTGTCAATCCCCCTCACTATATTGTCCCCTATTGCCGCTACATTCCTTGTTACTTCCCCCACTTGAATGGCTTCCTGTACCATGATGCCATGGCCAGTTAGCTCATCTACTCTTCAGTCCCCGCTCTCATCCAAACAAGTGGAAAAAACCTCAAACTTGTAGAACAATTTCAAAGGCTGAGACTCCTGCATTCCTGCTCTCTGGGTCCCCTTACCTGCTCAATTGCAGTCACACCCTCCTGTCCCTGACCACTGACCAAATCAGAAGACCCTATCTGAAGGGGTGCAACGCCTCCTGGAATAAAGTGTTCAGGTAAATTTCTGCCCCCACCCCCGATGTGCCACAATGTCAGCAGCTTGGCCTCCAGCTCAAGTTCCTGCAGCCACGAACACTTAATACAGATGTGTTTCCCCTGGATCCCATTGGTATCTGGAAGCTCCCACATCCTGCAATTGCAGCACATCACCTGCCCTGCCATGGTCAGTATGTGTTAATTATTAATTGCTAATTAATTTATAATTTAAAAAAAACCTACAGCTCCCAGGAGGTTTTGGTACTGCCAGTAAGCTTTACAATACTGATAAAGCTTAGAGTTTCTAATATCAGTTACTGGTTAACCTGCTCCTTCTGCTGCACCAAAGTGGAAACAAATATTGGAGGCTGAAAAAGAGTAGAAGAAAAAAAGCACCTCCACTTCATCGAACTCCCCACTCAGCACATTTTACTTCTTGCAGTAAACCTTACTTAAAGCACCTCTTTCCCCCTATGCACTGAATTCCCACTTTGAACGAAATTCCCAATTATACTCACTCGGTCTCTGTCTCACTCAGGCGAAGTCTCCCTCACCGACCGTGTGCTCTTACTGACCAAACGCTTTAAAAGTCCCTTTCTTACATAGAGCAGTGATGAGTCAGCCTCTAGCTTAGCTTCCTGCTACAGTAATCAACCTATTCAGAGAAAGGCTTTCTGGGGATTGACAGGTAACTGCCACTATCAGGCAGCTGTCTGTTTAACCAAACTATTTAACTTATTTAAAGGCTGTTAGTTCTAAGTTGTTAGTTCTAGTTCAGAATCTGACAGGACTTGGGCTCTGTCACCTTCATGAACTTCCTCTTCTGTCCACTGCAATTCCTGTTGCTCGATAAGGCAGGTCTTGCTCCTGAGTGAGGGGCAGAAGTCCTGCCTGCAGCCAATTGATGCTCATTCGAGTGTAAAATATCTGAGGGGTAGGCAGATTCGGCAGGGATGTGTTCCCTGCCAACTCTTCGAATGGCCGGAAGGGAAACCCCCTCATCTGAAATATTCAGGCCAGTACCTCAACCCAGGGGAGCCTAACCAAAAGATAGCCCAAAATTCAAGAGTGTTGGAAGCTGGAAACATTAGAAACAGGAGTCAATTCCTTGAGCCTGCTCTGCCATTTAATTAGATGATGACTGATCTGCACCTCAACACCATTTACACGCCTTCACTTCGTACCCCTTTACCCAACAACAATCTATCAGTCTCCATTTTGAAAAGCTCAGTTGTCCCCAAACACCCTAACCTTCTGCGGAAAAGAGTTCCCAATTTCCACTATCCTTTGTGTGAGAACGGGCTTCCTGATTTTCCTCCTGAATGGCTAACCTCTAATTATGTCCCCGTGTTCTTGATAGCCACTCCTCTGAGGAAATAGGTTTTGCCAATGTACCCTATTAAATACCTTTTTGCAATAGAGGAAAACTTTCAAAAGATAAAAATAAATACATGGGAGCCGGTCCATCAAACTAAGTGATTTTGATAAAGGATTATTGATGGTGAAAACGATTTTCTAGAGATGAGCTATTTCACAAATTGCAGTGACCGTATAATATAACATTGAATTATCCTCTGGGTTCACTGTGAATGTTTGTTTTCTTCCCCTATCCATCACCCGCTTTCTGCTTGCTTACATTCATTGACATCAAATGGCAACATATGATTGATCCTTGCTGTTCAATGATGTCAAATCACACTCCAGTGACCTCTAGAAGAAATTTTAGGAAGGATGTTTCATGAGTTCGGGCGGTTGATGATTATTTTACAGACATCATTTGCGAACCAGACTGAACCAGCAGCAGGGTAACAGTTGGGATACAATCCCTGCCCCTGGCAGCAGGTGAGGGGGTGTCTGACCCCAAGGATGGTCTGATCCATAATCATGGGGATGAGAGTTTGAACACAAGGTGTGAGGGCATTGGGGGGGTGGGAGGGTGTGGGGGCTTGGGCGTCCAGGGTGACCTGAGGTTGTGGGGAGGGTCCAATCTGCAATCCTGGGGAGGTGTTTACTCCCTTATGGGGAGGTAGCACTCCTGCTTCTCCTGGCCCACAAGGAGTGATGTGAAGGCACTTTCCTTCTACCCAAAGGCTGTCCGCACCTCGCTAGGTGCAGGATTTCCAGTTCCTTGACCTCCCTCAATAAAACAAAGCCAGTCCTGACAAGCTTCCATTGGTGCTCACTTAATCTCCCCACCTATACTCAATTCCCACCCCTCTATTCCTATCCTGATTTTGTTAATTATGTCTGTAGGATGCTTTATTATTTCTTTTTGTATTCCTTGGAAATGTGGGAAAATATGAGGTTGTCCTCTTTGGCAGTCAGAATATAAAAGCAGAATATTATTTAAATGGAGAGAGACTGTAGAATGCTGAGGTGCAGAAAGATCTGGGTGTCCTGGTACATGAATCACAAAATGTCAGCATGCAGGTACAGGAAGTGATTGGGTAAGCAAATGGAATGTTGGCCTTTTTTGCCAGGGGATAGGAGAAAGGACGCCTAGCTACAGTGTACAGGGCATTGGTGAGCCCGCACTTGGAGGACTGTGTACAGTTTTGGTCTCCTTAGGAGGGATATACTTGAATTGGAAACAGCTCAGAGAAGACTCACTTGGCTGATTCCCGGATGAGGGGTTTTCCTTTTGAGGAAAGTTTGAGCAGGTTGGGCCTATGCTCATTGGAGTTTAGAAGAATGAGAAGTGATCTTATTGAAACAGATATGACTCTGAGGGGGCTTGATAGAGTTGATGTTGAGAGAATGTTTTGTCTTGTGGGGGAATCTAGAACAAGGGGGCATTGCTTAAAACTAAGGGGTCTCCCATTTAAGACAGAGATGAGGAGGAATTTCTTCTCTCAGTGGGTCATTAGTCTTTGGAATTCTCTTCCACAGAGAGCAGTGAAAGCTAGATCATTGAGGGTGAGTTAGACAGATTTTTGATCTACAAGGGAGTCAAGAGTGATGGGGTGTGGTGGGGGGCAGACAGGAAAGTGGAGTTAAGGCCACAAGATCAGCCATATCGAATGGTAGAGCAGGCTCAGGGGGCTGCATGGCCTTACTCCTGCTCCTGTTTCTTAAGATCTTGTGATTTGTCTTTCTAGTTACCTTTTGACATCTTCCTAACCTTTTTGTATTCCCTTTTCCTCCTGCATTGTCCTTATACTTAGTGTGTGCCTTTTCCTTTAGTTTCAGTTCTGCCCTTATTTTTTTATTCAGCCCTGCTGTGTAATAGCTAGTTTGACCTTGCTTATTAGTGGGAAATATTTCTCCTCGACGCTATTCACCACTGTTTTAAATGTTTCCAACTCCTCTGCTATCTTTGTTTAAAGGTAGATCTTCACATTGATGAGGGAAAGACTTATGATGGCATCAAGATGAGCAGAATAGTTTTGAAGATTAAAGGATGATCTAATTGAATTATTTAATATACTTAAAGGAGGCGGTAGGACAGATGGAGAAAACATATTTCCTTTCGTGGAATAGACCAGAAAAAAAGAAGAGACATTGCCTTAAAATTAGAGCTAGGCTGTATGAGATTGAGGTCAGGAAGCAGTTCTTAACACAAAAATGTTCTGGAAATCTGAAACTCTGTCCCCCCAAAAAAGTTGTTGGAGGCTCAGTCAAATAAGAACTTCAAAACAGAGATGAATAGATTTTATTAAGAAAAGGTACCAAGGAGAATGTCATAAAACATGATTTGAGGTCAAAGAATAGCAGAACAGAATCAAGGGAAGGAACGGCCTACTCATTTTTTAATGTTCCTGGCATCCTGTGTAATCATGCCTAAAATGGCAGAAGAATGCTTAATCCCTTCACAAGTTTACGGAAGAATTTGCTTGCATCTCTTGGCAATGCAATTTGCATGAAGGATTTAGGATGGCCATGATGTTGAAATGGTCAAAAATAATCAATTACTGTAGAAACAAACTGGCAACCATCCACTTTTCTCATCTTTCAGGCTACTACTTAGTGGTTCAGGTCCTGTTCAGCCAAGGGTGTCCAACTGATAACCAGGAGGGGATTGAAAGTTAATGGTCTGCTGAAGTTGACTGAATTGATTCTTCTTATCTTCAAAGGCCAAATGGCAGAAATTTCTACACGGTACATACACTCAGAGCTAAAAGAAAATATCTTTTAATCAAAGAACATTGAAATACTAGTTTAGAAAACAGAGGCTACTCTGTTTTGTCAAGAGGCAAAATTCAATTTTTCACCATCTTTCATTCCTGCTTTTCCAAATGCAAGCAGCATTTTTCAATACATACACATATATAAAACGCCATGAATTTGGATTTAATGGAAACTTTGCTTTCGCGTTTACTTTTTATTTGTCATTGTCATTTTTCTCTTCTGCCAGTCCTACAAAGGACAATATGTTGTCTGACAGAGCGAAACAACAGCAATGTATTGATCTGACTGCCAATAGGTTGTGGCTGTTGAACTGTGTAATTTGTTCTAGGGAGATTTGAGTGTGACCGCCATTTGACTGAACAATCCAGGTCAGGTAATTACTGCATGCTTCAGTAGTTTGATGGTTTTCTAGTTAACTGAGTATTGCTGAGTTTACGGCTTATGTTTAGAGGGTGGGTATGGAAAATGAGTATTTCAAACTTTGAGTTCTTGAGAAAACTGTTGTGAGTGAATGTCTGTCAGGACACATACATCCATTTGAATGCTGGGCTGAATTGGTGCCACACAATCTCATCCTGTTTGTCATTGTGTTCAGTCACAACTGAGTTTCCAACCTCATCATCACCCAACCAAGAGCATAACTACTGTAGGTAATTTTAACGAGTATTTTATGATTACAATACATTGGTATATTACACAATGCATTCAATTTAAAATCCACGTATTCAAATATAAATCTTTGCATTGCCTCTGTGCTCTCTTCCTTCCATGAGCCCCTGGCCTCATTGTGACCCCCCCCACAACAATTGGTGATGGAGCCTTCAGAAGAGGTCTGAGTGTTCAGACAGTGGCAGTGGTGATTGGGAAGGCTGAATCCATCCTTACCAACCACTGATGCAAACTCCGTACCCTCACTGCTGATACCATTCCCTTCCCAAGCCATTGGCCCTGATCTTCCAGTCTGTGGTGACACTGCTGTCCATAATTAAAATTGCAGCATTATCTTTTTCCGCTGGAGGTTTGTGGTCCTCCAAACCCTGCAGGATTCAACTTGAGGTTGAACAGCTTTTCAGTCATCTGGTGAAGGAACCTTAAAGTTCTTAATCATTGTTTTTGTTTTAAACAGTTCTTAAACTTTTAAATACTTTTAATTGCTTTTATGAGTTCATGAACCTTTAGTTTAATGTAAGTAAATATGGAAAAGTTTTGAATTGAATTAAAAAGGTACTTTGATGAAAGAAATGGTAATGTCCATTAAGAGTGCATTGATGTTATAAAATTTTATTTATTTAGCCAAGGGAATATAAGTGGACAAAGCTGTTCTGAAAAGCATTAGGTCTCAGAATGCACAGATATATTTTATTACAGAAGGGATTTACAGTGTACAAGGGATGTTAACCAATTAGGTAGTGAGTGGGGCACTGATGGGGGCAGGTGGTGATTGTGGGGTTGAGGGGAAGGTGAGATGGAGTGGAGGGGGGATGGGTTGGGGTTGGGGTTGGATGAGTGGGGGGTGTAGGATGGCTGAGCCGGGAGTTAATCCTTCAAGTATATTTTGAGGCCTTCCCGAAGGAGCATATGCTGCTAATCATTTCCAACCCAGGTCCTACGCTTGTGATTAACAGTGTGACTACCCTGGAGTAGATTTTTGGCTAGGTTCAGGGTATATAGCCCAGTTTTCATTGGCAGGATCAATGCCAGAGGCAACATATTGCTGCCTATTGGAAATGTGAAATTCCTGAGTATATATCGCACATGTGCAGGAATCAGCACTTCCTCCGAAACAACTGCAAATGTTTGGAAGTTCACCACTGCTTTGTCTCTGGCTGAATCAGACTGTTATAATCTTGGCATTCTACTTCATTCCAAATTGAGTTTTTTACCATGTGTACTTGTCATAACAAAGGCGGCCTACATTCACTATTGCCCATCTCTGCTGCTTCCTTAAACCATCTTCTGGTGAAATCTTGATTCATGCCACTGTCACCTCCAGATTCCTCCTTCCAATTCTCTTCAGGTTGAGCTCCTACCCTCCAACCTCGATAAACTTCAGTCCATCCAAAACTGTCCATATCTGATCCCATATCAAGCCCTACTTACCCAGCATTTCTATTCTTGCATGAAAATAAGTTTTGCTGGAAAAACTCATCAGGTCTGGCATCATCTGTGGAGAGTGAAACAGAGTTAATGTTTTGAGTCCAAAATGATTCTTCTTTGGAAGTGGTTCTGAGACAGATTTTGGAACTCAGC
Source organism: Carcharodon carcharias (assembly GCF_017639515.1). Classification (NCBI taxonomy): domain Eukaryota; kingdom Metazoa; phylum Chordata; class Chondrichthyes; order Lamniformes; family Lamnidae; genus Carcharodon; species Carcharodon carcharias. Next base: position 69,602,224 of record NC_054480.1, on the reverse strand, counting down.
CAAGCATTCATTATGGCCACTACTATCAAAGTATTAACTTTCACCTCCAGAATCTGAAGCTGAGAGATAGATGGTGCCACATTTCCACTTCAAATCAGAGTACCTGTCAATCAATGGAGTGGGTGGTTAGGTTTTGTTGAACATTCAACAGCAGGGTTTTTTTCAAAGTAAAAGGTGTCTGTACTTTTAAATCTCTGTCAAAATCATGACAGGGGAGTTTCCCAGCACATTTGTCTACAGTATTGGATCCATTAATGTCCTTTCCCCATTAGAAAAAGTACTGCAATGCATGTCAACACTTACACAATGCTGGTCAATAATGTGGTCAAGCTACCTTTGCAGGACAGAGCCCTCTGATCAATCAATACATTAAAAGTACATCTGCAGTACATTGCAACATCTAATTGTACCATTTGAAGATGTTGAAACATTAACACTTACTTATCAGAATGTTCCTGACTCCTCATCAGTCTTCCCCTAGTGGTCATGAACTCTCCTAGGAAGCACATCTTTTTGGGCTTCCAAAACTCACACCAACATAGGAAAATAGCCTGAGGAAGGAAATTCAATTTTCCTGTGGTCCTCACAATGGCGACTCTGAGTTCAGAAGGGATGTGTGCGTTTTGAATCAAAGGCTTTCCTCACCTGTGGAAAGGCCAGACAAAAATAGTCTGAGTTCAGGAAGGCACAAGAAACTTGATATCGCACCAAAAAATTCACAATTTCAGGTTTCCCAAGTTGATTCCTGCCTTCACTGGGAGACAAAAATCTGGCCCAAATTGTCTCAAGGAAGGTGTGACATGAGAGGGCAAAGAAAGTATGGACAGTCAATGGGAGAGAATTCCATTGGTGAGGAGGGGTCTGTGGTATAAAAGCAGGAATTAGAAAGCCAACATTTCATGCTTGTATGAGCCAAGATCTGACTCTGGCACTAAGTAAACCTGCATCGTGGTTGAGATCCCAGATATGCAACTGGCCAGGTTTGTGAGGGATTACATCATGCCACTGTTTCTGCCTCTCTGCCATGAATACAGAAGTGTGCCAGATTAGACTGGCACCTGTCTCTACTTCTGAGAGAATTTTCCTGTGCGATTGTGGAATGTGAAACTCTCTCCTTGTTGGGAGTAATACCTCTAATGGTAAAGATATTTGATTCATGCTGACCAAAGATACTCAAGTGAAGTTCAAATTTAATGTGGCTGCTGTCTCAATTGAATATACAAGTGATAAAAAGCTTATGATTTGAAGTGGGATCTGGCCCCAAATTCCAGCCTGGCCATTCCTGTTCTGCTGACACAATGATCTCTTGAACCTATGAATTCTGGCACCTGAGATTCAACATAATTTTATCCCAAATTTATGTAAATTTTTAAATACCTTCACCATCTCCTAATGCTACAAGGCAATTTACCAAGCAACCGCACAGAAGCCATTGCTGATACAACAATCCTCTTGTTCTCCTTTCTAATTCTCTCACTCTAGAGCTCTATTTCTTCCCCTGCTTTATGCATACTCAGCCTTCCCTGGGGTTGTTCTTTACTCTTCTGCATGTACTCACTCTCTCTCTCGCTGGTCCAATCCCGCTCCTCTGTTAGTCACATTTTTTATGCATCAGTTTCCCTCAGTCACTACCTCCCTCTTTTTTTTAAGCTCCGTCATCATCTTGTTGTCCATCTCCATTCCATAAGGGAAATGATATGAACTCATTCCACTCAGGGCCAGGAGTATATATTGGAAATGTGAATGTCATAAAGGATTTGAGTCACAAAGGATTTTCTGGACTCATCACTTTGGGCTGCCTCAATGTGTAGGAATCATTCACAGTCCTGGTGTATTGTGCTTTGTTACACTTGACTTTGAAGTAGTGGTCTCAGAGCATTCAGATATTGAGGGAATTAGAAATTCTTCCTGTTTGAAGGTATCTGGTGATTATGAGCTGACACATGAATGGCTACATGAACCTGTACTTTGAAGAATGGCTTAGCTCCTGATGCTGATGTCAAATTCTATAAGCCAATCGAGATCCAGCAGAGGGCTTCCACTCTCCCCTGAGTTCAGCACTTACTCAGATTGTGGTTGATCCTAGTCAAATTTCTTCTGTTCTTGGAAGCTATGGGAATTCAGAGTCGTTTTTATTTTGAATTTCACTTTCTGTGCTGGTGTTTTCGCTGGTGTAAAGACAATGGACAATGACATGAATATTAAAAGAGATAATTTTCCTCAGAACATTGCAAAAGTGTGAAAATCTCCAAGGGGAAGGAAGTGACATTTGGTGAGTTTGAACAGCGCAGGGACAAGTTTGGAGGGTCACGCGAGACAACTACTAAACAGGACTGAAGCCATTTGTTTCATGGGGTAGGATTTTTGGGTTGTCGAAAAAAGTCCCAACATGGGACTAACTCACAATGGTTTGAGCAGAATAAAAATTCTGCCCAAAAATTTGTATTTATTTTTAATTTAATCGTGGAAACCTCATCCCTCCTGTGGATGAGGTTTGCTAAAAAATCAAAAGGCCGCCTGTGCTGATTCACCCGCCTGCCAAATGTAAGGTTGGAAGGGCAGCAAAAAATATGTTTAAGTTAATTGATTAAGGGCCTTAATAGCCTCTTAATTATCAACGGGTTCACTGCCAACTCTCATGTGTGCCTGCTGACCGAAAGTTTGTGCGATGATGTTGGGACGCTTGCCTGATGTTATCACGCACTACTTTACGCCCAACTGGTCGCACACGTGCCTGCTGTGGGACGTAAAATCCTGCCCATAAAGTATTTGATTGTCGTTGGACATGTCGTATTGCTGCAGCTTTCAATCTTTCTAATCAGACATTCACTGAGTTTTTTGAAGCTCGAAATAGTGTAAGTCAGCATTAATGAAACTTAACTCCACACGTCTAGTGCACTGTAGCAGAGGAAAGGCCTTCTAATCTGGATCTCATCTGGAGCTTATCTACTTTGTACTCAGATCCTCCAGTCCTGTGATCACAGTTTAAGTAAAATAATCTCAATACATCCAAAATACCCATTTCTTTTTGCATTTTATAACATGAATCATGCCCACTCTGAATAGTTTTATCCTCAGAGAACAAAACCAATTTTCCCAGCTTATTCTAATAATTTAACATTTCAAGTCCCAGAATTATCCTTCCCTGAGTTCTGATTTGGGTTTCAATGCACAATATACCTTTGAAAGAAAGATGCACACATTTCATATTCACAGGCCCATCCATATTTGTTCTTCTATCCGCTAATCATTCCCCAACCGCACAACCACAGTCCTATCCACTTATATGCTCCGTATATATCTCACTAAATCCCCAATAACAATGACTCATGTATTCTGCCCTTTCTTTACTCAAACTACCTTGAGCCTATTCAGCATCAATTAACTTTCTTTAATTGCTTTTTTGTTTTTCTTTTGAGCATTAGTTGAACTGTTCCAATCTAGATTCCCCATCATCTCAACATCCAGTAACAGGAGGTTGTTAAAGGTACCTCCAGTTTTAAGAACATAAGAACATAAGAAATAGGAGCAGGAGTAGGCCATTCAGCCCTTTCAGCCTACTCCACCAATCAATGAGACCACAGCTGATCTCCTACTTCAACACCATTTTCCTGCACTACCCCTGTATCCCTTGGTGTTTTTAATATGTAAGCTTTCGGTCTCAGTCTTGAACATACTCAATGACTGAGCCTCCACAGCCTCTGGAGCAGAGAATTCCAAATATTCATCACCCTTTGAGTGAAAAAATTCCTCCTCATCTCAGTCCTAAATGGCCTGTCCTGTATTCTGAGACTGTGTCCCCGGTTCTAGACACCCCAGCCAAGGGAAACATCCTTCCTGCATCTATCCTGTTGAGCCCTTTAAGAATTTTCTATGTTTGAATTAGACCACCTCTCAATCTTCTAAACTCCATAGAATAAAGGCCCAGTCCATTTAATCTTTCCTCATAGGATAATCCCTCCATCCCAGGTATCAGTTTGGTGAACCTTTGTTGCACCCTCTCTATGGCAAATATCTCTTTCCTTAGGTAAGGAGACCAAAATTGCACAAATACTCCAGGTGTGGGCTCACCAGGGTTCTATTTTTAATTGCAGTAAGACGCATTTACTCAGGTACTCAATACTCTATACCCTATATTTTACTGTATACTCCTAACCTCAAATCCTCTTGTAATAAAGGCCAACATACCATTTGCCTTCTTAATTGCTTACTGTTACCAGAGTACTAAACCAGAAAAAAACACAAATCTATTCTGTCGATAGCACACTTCCAGACAAACCATGTGTTTAGAGGGAAGCATAAGTAAGATTAGGATTCAAACCAAGGGCCAGCATTTTCCGTTTGGGGGGGGGGGTGGGGTTGGGGGGGGGGGGGGGGGGGGGGGGGGGTGGTGTGCAGAGTGGGCGTGGACCCAATTGCTGCCCCCGATCGCCATTTTACGCAGACGGGCCAATTAAGGCCCACCCAGCATATTTCCCGACTCCCGAGGATAGTGGGAGTGTGGGTCAGCGGTGGGCATGCAGTGACCGCCGGGTCCAATGGCAGTCTGTTTAAAAGAAGGCCTGGCAGCCTCCTGCAGGCTGCTCACAATGGCCAGTGCTAGGCCGCAGCAGAGGGGTTCGGGTGAGCAGGCCAGGCTGGAGGGTAGGCCAGTGGTGTGGTGGGGTGGGGTGTTTGGGCGGTGGCGGGGGGGGGGGGGGGGGGGGGGGCAATGTGCCCCTCATTTTTCTGATGAATGCCTTGCTGCTCTCCTTGAGGAGGTGGCAGCATGGTGGGAGATGTTGGTCCCCCAGGATGGGAGGAGGAGGCCCCCCCCCCACATGACCAAACGTGCCTGGGAGGAGGTGGCGAAGGCGGTGAGCTCCCGTGACATGGTGCGGTGCACTGGATCCAGTGCCACAAGCGCTTCAATGATCTTTTGCACTCTGGCAGGGTGAGTATCATGTTGGCATTGGGCACTTAGCCCAGTGGATAGCCTTACCCTCTGAGGCCCGCCCCCCCCTCCCCCCCCCCCAAGTCTTACTGTCGTGACTGCATTGAATCATTTAGGGCATTTTTCCTTCACTGGGTGGCTAAGCAGATAGTCCCCATGCTGAGGTCAGCCTGAATGGGTCATGAGGAGATGAGTTCTCCCCCGCACCTTGTGTTCTTAGTTGCACATGACTGGTTTGGGGGCAACCTGGAGGAGCTGCACCTAGGCGCATACTCAGAACTCCAGGGCATGTCCTATTCAGGGTGATGAGATGATGGAAGGGGAGCCTCAAGGTGTCGTGGCAAAGAACCATCTGCTGCTTTCTATCCTGCACGTGTTTACACCTCCTTGCTATGGGAGGAAATACCGTGTGGTTCCTAATGTGATGTACGCAGGATGTGTCCAAGGGAATGGAAGGGGGTGTGGGGAGCAGGCCTAGCATCTTGGCCTGAGTGATCAGCAGCAGTGGGGAGAGGAGGCAATGGAGGCCTGACATGTCCCACTCTGGTTGGGGTGGGCCGTGCGCGTGCAGAATCCATGTGCAATTTAACCAAATGAATGGTCTTCTCTCTTTCTCAGGAGAAGAATGCTCATAATGTGTCCGAGTGTGTGAGGACTGAGGGTGGCCAGGCACAGCTCTTCATATTAAGCCATTTCGAGCAGGAGGCCCTTGAACTGGAGAGGCACCATGCACCCAGGTCTACTGGTGTCGGTGAGGCTGGGGTGGCACGGCCAGATATTTATGCCCAACAGTGAGGTCAGCATTGTCTGCTCAACAGCCATAGCAATGATAATTGTTAAATTAGTTGTTGCAACATTGCTGGGCCATTGCTTATGGAAGGTTGAGCGCATAATGAGCCAGGGGGAGTTTGTCACTGTCTGCTCGCTAACTGATCCACTGTCCTTGTTCTTCCTTTCAACATCATCAGAGCATGGCCAGGAGGAGGAGCAGCAGAGGCCCCCTCTCACACCTGATGGCCCTGAAGTCTCACCAGCATCACACCATTTCTGTGAGGCAGGCACCAGCGCAGATGCTAGCACCTCAGTGGGAGTTAGAACATCGGCTAGTGTCCTGGGGCACAGTGGTGAGGGCACTTCACAGTCACCGGAGGAGCTGGCAGAGACAGAGAGTGCCCATGGTGACAGCATTTGGAGGACTGCAGGGGACTAGGCACATGCTGAATCAGTGCCTGGTGATGTGCCTCTGGAGTTGTCTGCAATGCAGCAGCTGCAGGAAATGCGCTGGGTGTGAGGGATCACCTGGGTGAGAGACATGAGGCTATGCTTGGCTTGGTCTCCGTGGAGGAGGAGTCTACGTGGACGATTGCCAAAGCAATGAGCTTCGTGTCCGAGCGCCATGCGTTCTCGTGGAGAGGTTCCTCCAGGAGACCCACCAGGGCTTCCTGGGGATGCGCTCTGACCAGCAAGCCCTCACATCGGCCATGACCACAGCTGGCCACTGCCAGTGTGGGAGATGGTGTGGGCATCAAGTTTCCCAGCTTGTTGCCCATCCATCCACAGTGAGTAGGGAGGTCCGAGGTGACCTCATGTTGGCGCAGCAGCTGCCTGTCGTCTCTGCGGGCTCCTCTCAGGGCGCTCCGGATGAGGGCGGCAGCTCCTCTGCCTCTCTCCCAGTGACTGTATCATCCAGTGACGCTGCGACAACTGGGGAGGTACCAGCTGTGGAACTGGCAGCTCCCTCCCAGACGGGGCCAGCACAGGATCCACAGGCCAGAGGGCAGCCGCCAAGGTCATCGAGGCCAACAGGACAGCAGAGTCAGCAGGCTGGCTCAGATGCCAGTCTGAGTGATGGGGCAGCGTCAAGACACAGCATCCGGAAACGAAGGCATAAGGCACATTAGGCACACCACAGGTTTTCACTGGTACTTTTGTGTTGGCCCAAGATTAGGTCCTTATCATTTCTTTTTGATTGTTTAGACTATTGTTTAATAATTGAGAGAACTTCTGATTCACATATTAAACGCCAGATGTGTGACCATGGCTGAAGGTCGCTCATTTGTTCTGCATGTGTATGTTAAAGAAAACTGTCATGGGTGTTTGTTTGGCCATTCAAATTTATATACAAGGCCCTTAGTTACTGCTGATGACCTGGCAGATTTTGCACTTAGGTGTTGAGTATGGATGCGCCGGGCAAGGCTGGTCCTGCTGACCATTTGTGTGGAGCTAGCTGAAGGTTTATTGGATTAAAGCCTCCCGGGTGACCCTGCCTCTTTGGTGTAGTCCCGGGTCAGTGTCTGCCCCCTCAGCATTCCCCAGTGCATGCTCATCCTCAGAATCAGTGCTGGACTCATCATGTGCAGCAATAGCCACTGTGTCAACATCTTCATCGTCCACTGCGTCCCCCCTTTCCAGCGCAAGATTGTGGAGAGTCCAGCATGTAACCACTATCACCGAGACACGATCTGGGGGTACTGGAGTGCACATCCAGAACAGTCCAGGCATTGGAAGTGCATTTTGGGAAGACCGATGGCTCTCTCCACCACAGCTCTTGTGGAGGCGTGGCTCCTATTGTAGCGCTGCTCAGCTTCTGCTCTTGGATGGCAGAGAGGCGTCATGAGGCACCTTCTGAGGGGATAGCCCTTATCACCCAGCAGCCATCCATCCAGCGATCTGGAGCATTGAAGAGCCCCGGCACCTGGGAGTGTCTGAGGGTGTAGGCATTGTGGGAGCTGCCTGGGTACCTTGCACAGACTTGTAGAATCAGCATCCTGTGATCACACACTATCTACACGTTCATGGAGTGGAAGCCCTTCCTGTTGACGAAGGCACCGGGCTCACCTGCTGGCACCTTGATGGCCACATGTGTGCAGTCTATAGCACCCTGGGCACGGGGGAAGCCAGTAATGGTGTGAATCCTCTGGCTCCCTCTGTCTGGCTGGCCTGGTCCCAGCAGAAGTGGATGAAGGTCAATACACGCCTGAACAGAGCGTTTGTGACCTGCTTGATGCAAGTGTGTACAGCTGATTGGGAGACACCGCAAAGATCACCCACCGAGCCCTGGAAGGAGCCCGAGCATAGAAGTTGAGGGCAGCTGTGACCTTCAGAGCCACTGGCATGGGGTGTCCACCCACACAGTTAGGGGAGATCTCAGGCCCAATCATCTGACTGTCAGTTGACTGTTGCCCTTGACAGTCAGAGCCTCCTTCGGCACTGCACCTTAGATATATTGAGGTAGCTACTTTGCCGCCTGTATACCCTGGCAGCAGGATAGTGGCGTGTTCTGTGGCCCCTTCCACCTTGGACAACCTCTTGGCCCTGCGCCCCTTGGGCCTGCGCCTATCCTCCCAAAGGTGGCTCCCCTGGAGGCTGAATGTGCACTCCTGGCCTCCTCCCCTTTCTAGCCCTCCCTTCCTCCTCAGAGGAGCTGCCTCCAGTGGACAGATCAGATCCCATACCCAGGCTAAGGGAAGGCTTCCTGAAAGCTACAGGCTTGTAAAAGATCCCTCACTGCAGAGTACTGACCTGAAGGTTAGAAGTCCAGAAAAAGCTGCTGGGATATGTTCTGAAATACTGCAGATCACACAGGCAAGTTTAAAACTCTTTCTCCTATAAATACTTCACAAAGCAGATTCATGACCCCACTGAGTCCTCTTATTGTGCCCGTGGATGAGGTTAATACAAATGTCTCCTACCTGCCTGCCCGTTGTGCCCATGCGATGACCTGAAGATTGCATGGGCGCCGAAAAATCGGCATCGATTGAAGACTAAAGGCCTTCAGTGGCCCGTTAATTAATGGCGGGCATGCATCGGACTTCATCGTGCACCTACCCAGTGAAATATTGCGATGGTGTGCGGTGACGTTGGGACATTCACCTGATGTCACTGCGCGTCGTCAAACGGAAGATTCAGCCCAAAGTCTCCAATTTGGAGTTTAGCAACCTGGTATTACAACTATTAGGATGAGCATTGGCAAAGCTAGGAAATTATTGGTGGAACCGTCAATTGTCGGATGTAATTTATTTCTATACAAGATGGCAACAGAGTTAGGAGGGAGAATTCAGAAATGCTCCACACAGTCATGTAGCCAAAGACTGCTACTAAATTGTGACATTTGGCATTACAATGGTGAGTAGGAATTATTAATATGGAAAGCTGCAGCAGTAATTGTGTGACCAAATAGGCAATAGGAAGTAAGGCTTGTGGATACAAAAGGCACTCTAACTTTTTATTAGATATTTATCTTAGATGATAAACTGGCATTAGGCCTTGTAGTTACAAGGTGCAGCACTGCTAATCCCTTTAACCTGCCATAATAAAGATTATAACCCTACCGCAGTAAAGAATGCACCAATAGGACGGTTTCCATTTCCTTTATCAACAACAAGTTGTATTTATATAGCGTCATTAATGTAGGAAAATGTCCAAGGCATTTCACAGGAGAGTTATTAGACAAAATTTGTTATGAGCTCCATAAACTGACATTTGTACAGGTGGGTCAAAGAAGCAGGTTTTATGAAGCATCTTAAAGAAGGAAAAATGAGGTTGAGACATGGAACGGTTTGGGGAAGCAATTCTAGAGCTTTGGGCTGCTAGTGGGAGGCCTTGGAAATCAGTGATGTGTCAGAGGCCAGAATTGGACCAGCACAGTGGTCACAGAGGGTTTGGGATTGCAGAAGGTTGCAAAGAGATGAAGGGGTGAAGCCAAGCAATTGTGCACTCCCTGACTAAGATGACTAATTTGTGCAGTAGAAGCTGAGGCCTTTGTGAAGAGAAAAGTCTTTTCTCTCTGTGAACAAAGGCCTCAGAGCTGAAAGGCACACTCAGTTCCAGTAACTTCTTTAACATGTAATGTTAGATTATTTTTGACAACATTGTTCTGATTAGTGCTTGGGAAAAGTGAGCAAAGTACTTATATATTCATTGGTTAAAAGTGTGAATAATTTGAACCAGGCCAACTTCCACTTGGACCCAGAAAATAACAGCATAACACAATATAAATGATGCCTTCTGAATACAGAACACAGTGCTCCATACCAATTGCAAAGACTTTCATTTCTAACTTTCTTGACCTCAGACTGTCCTGGATCATTTTACAGCCAGTGAAGTACCTTGGAAATGTAGTTACTGCTAGAATGTAGGAAACATGGCAGACAATTTGCATACATTAAGCTCCCGCAAACAGCAATGAGATAAATGACTAGATCATCTGTTTTAGGCTTGTGAAAGGATAAATGTTGGCCCAGGCACTAGGGAGAAGGTGAAAGTGGGTTGGGATCTGAGAGAGCAAATGGACCTTTAGTTTAATGCCTTGTGCAATAGATAGCATCTCTGACAGAGCAGCACCCTCAGTACTGCACAGGGAGTGTCAGCCTTGATTACATTATCAGGTCTCTGGAACAGGACTTGAACCCGCAATCTTGTGACTCAGAGGTAAGAGACACATGAATCACAGTTTGAATCTTGGTCAGGATAGAATTAGTGAATTGCAGCCGGGCACATGTGGTATACTTAGCCATAGCAACAGTGGGTTAGTCAAGAGAAATTTTCTTCCAATCATTAACCGGTGATTAGTGCTGGGCATGGACAAAGTAGCTGGGATTCTGTTTTACTTGCTTAACCCCCTAACAACTAATCCACAGGATATTCAGCACCTTGGCTGAAGTGAAGAACTTGACAATGATTCTACAATTGTTCCCAGGCAAGGGGAGAGGGAACTGTACCCTAGCGAAGGAAACGTACCCCAGCGGGGAAACTGTACCTCAGTGGGGAAACTATACCCCAGTGGGGAAGCTGTGCTCCAGCAAGGAAACTGTACCTGAGCGAGGGAACCATACCCCAGTGAGGAACCCGTACCTGAGAGAGGAAACCGTACCCCAGCAAGGAAAATGTACCTGAGGTAGGGAACCGTATCCCAGCAAGGGAACTGTACCTGAGCGAGGGAACCGTACCCCAGCAAGGGAACTGTACCTGACCTTGGGAACCATCCCCCAGCAAGGGCACTGTACCTGAGCGAGGGAACCGTACCCCGGCGAGGGAACCGTACCCCGGCGATGGAACCGTACCCGAGTGAGGGAACCGTACCCCAGCGAGGGAACTGTACCCCAGTGAGGAAACTGTACCTGAGCGAGGAAACCGTACCCCAGCAAGGGAACTGTACCTGAGCGAGGGAAACGTATCCCAGTGAGGGAACTGTACCTGAGCGAGGGAACCATACCCCAGCGAGGGAACAGTACCCCAGCGAGGGAACTGTACCTGAACAAGGGAACCGTACCCCAGTGAGGGAACTGTACCTGAGTGAGGGAACCGTACCCCGGCGAGGGAAATGTACCTGAGCGAGGGAACCGTACCCCGGTGAGGGAACTGTACCTGAGTGAGGGAACCGTACCCCAGCGAGGGAACTGTACCCCAGTGAGGGAACTGTACCCGAGCGAGGGAACCGTACCCCAGCAAGGGAACTGTACCTGAGCGAGGGAACTGTATCCCAGTGAGGGAACTGTACCTGAGCGAGGGAACCGTACCCCAGCGAGGGAACCGTACCCCAGCAAGGGAACTGTACCTGAACGAGGGAACCGTACCCCAGTGAGGGAACTGTACCTGAGTGAGGGAACCGTACCCCGGCGAGGGAACTGTACCTGAGCGAGGGAACCGTACTCCAGTGAGGGAACTGTACCTGAGTGAGGGAACCGTACCCCAGCAAGGGAACTGTACCTGAGCGAGGGAACCGTACCCCAGCGAGGGAACTGTACCCGAGCGAGGGAACCATCCCCCAGCGAGGGCACTGTACCTGAGCGAGGGAACCATCCCCCAGCAAGGGAACTGTTCCCCGGTGAGGGAACCGTATCCCAGCGAGGGAACTGTACCCCAGTGAAGGAACTGTACCCAAGTGAGGGAACCGTACCCCAACGAGGGAATTGTACCCCAGCGAGGAAACTGTACTCCAGTGAAGGAACTATACCCCAGAAAGGAAACTGTACTCCAGTGAAGGAACTGTGCCCCAACGAGGGAATTGTACCCCAGCGAGGAAACTGTACTCCAGTGAAGGAACTGTACCCCAGAAAAGAAACTGTACTCCAGTGAAGGAACTGTCCCCCTACGAGGGAACCATACCTGAGCGAGGGAACCGTAGCCCATCAAGGGAACTGTACCCCAGTGTGAATTTGACGCCTGCAGCAGAGTAGGGAAGAAAATTGGCAGGAAATAAGGGAAAAGATTAATTTGAAGGAGATTTTCTTCCATGTTGTTTTGCTGATTTGGTATTTCCTCCTCCTAACTAGAAGTTCTTGCTGAGACTTGCCTTGCTATCAGAACAGTGATCTCTCTCCTGGCCTGTGCTTTGGATGATTTGTTTTGGTTTATTGATACTCATTCCTGCACATTGAAAATCAATAGTTGAAACATTTTTAACAATTCTGACAAGTGAAAAGAGAAACTCTAGGACTGCTGCCATAGTTTAGAAGGTGCATTGCTTGCAGTCCCTATGTTACCTCCACAGGAAACTGAAGTGTAACTGTTAAATCAATCCCATTCATTGAAACCAGTTCCTGGGACACTGAGAGTGTGTCATCGAGGTTCCATCTCGGAGAGATATTGGAATGACCTTTAAGAGACAAACTGTTTCACAATGCTGTCACTGGCTGCCTGAGTAAACATCTAGTTAGCTGAGTGCATACTGACTACATTATTAGATTGTTACTACACTGACTAGTGTGTCACACGCTTCAGCAACTGGGCCATGTTTGTGTCTGAACTGGCAGCATTCGGGGCTTTGGCAACATTTTAAAGTCAGGTGTTGTGGTTAAGAAAATCTTTAATATTCTCCTGGTCAGTTACTGGGGACAGGCATGTTTAGCAGAACAGTGCAATCCAAGTGGCAGACACTACTTGATTCAGCTATGTCATTTTGATGATTGCCTCATATTATAAACGATCTCAAGTTATTATCTGTGTTTATTGAGAGCAGAATCTGTTGTCCTGGAATCCGGGTGTGGGTTCGGGTGGTGGGGGTGGTGGGGGGGTGGTGGGGGGGGGGGGGTCCCTGAATATGTTAGTGAGCTGGTTGAATTTTTAAGGCTGCTTTTTCGCTTTCCCTGTTGCCTCCCACAGGTTCTCACATTTATAGAACTCAATTCTTCAACTTGTTTTAGTTGAATTTGAATTCTCTGTGCCAGTGTTGCCAGAATCATCACATGACACCCACACTGGGATTACCTTTCACCCAGTACATCCCCATGAAAGGCAGGTTAACAAAACTGAGGCTCATGGAAATGGAGGGTCAGCGTAAGCTTGGATAAAAAAATGGCTTGAGGACAGAAAATAGCGACCCTGAAAAATGGTTATTTTTCAGACTGGAGGATGGTAGGTAGTGGTGTTCCCCAAGGGTCAGTGCCAGGACCGCTGATTTTTTTGCCATATATACAAATGACTTGGATTTTGGAATATGTCGTAGTAAGGGTTAATGGGGTATGCTAATATATGATGTACTACTGACATCATCAATCAGTCTCTCTCTCTCTCGAGGTTGGAATCATTCCTAGGAGCAACGTTCCCACTCTGTAACCTATTTAGATGTAGTACGAATAAATAAGTGTTAAACAGATACTAGCGTAGTCTGTCTAAGAACCAAATCCCTTGCCTATAGCCCAAGGTAGAATGACCCATCTCAGAACAGAATACAGAGTGTGTTTGTGAGTCCCAGCATTGCCCTGTAGTGCAGTCATTGCAGTGCTTCTGTAAGGTAATGACAGCTGGATTTCAGAGATTCATAAAATCAATCCAGTGTAGTCAGCCAAAATCCAAAATAAACAAATCCTCAATCCTTATACAAATGCCACAATAATTGAGTTGACAGCTAAACATAATTTGAATCAAATCTCTTTTATTTTGAATATACTGAATCTGTCAATCAATGATCTTCATTTAGTAACAGACAAAGAGTTATAAAGGTAGCAAAAAGCTGGTATTCAGTCCTCATTCAAATAGGGTTTGACATGACTTTACAGGAAATTTGCCTTAATAGACCACAACCTCAGACGTTCCAAAGAGCTATATATATAGTACTACTAGGGACTCGTGAATTCAGACAGTTTGTAAAAATGTGATAAAAGCAAAATACTGCGGATGCTGGAAATCTGAAACAAAAACAGAAAATGCTCGAAAAACTCAGCAGGTCTGACAGCAACTGTGGAGAGAAAAACAGAGTTAACATTTCGAGTCTGTATAACTGTTCGAGTCATGCTTCTCAGCTCTGAAGAGGAGTCATACAGACTCGAAACGTTAGCTCTTTTTTTCTCTCCACAGATGCTGTTAGACTTGTTGAGCTTTTCCGGCATTTGCTGTTTTTTGTAAAAATGTGAGTCTTGAAGCATATACTTTGGGTTGATAGTGATGAAAATACTGACTCATTGAAATCTATTTTCCTCATTTCTGTTGCCCTTTCTAATGAGGAATAGTGAGCTTCATTAAAAAAAAACTGATAGAAGAGACAATTTTGTCTTTAAAAGAAAACAGAAAATCTAAATAGGTGACATTTGTGTTTCATTAAATTACAGTTTGAATCTGTTCTCAAATTTATGGCAGGTATATGGAGTTAAACTACAGATCAGCCATGATAAAATTGACTGGTGGAATAAGCTCGACTCCTTCTCCTATGTATGTTACACTCCTTCATTTAATGCAAAATAAATTGTTGTGCCACTGCCCTTTTTCTAGGTGTCAGCAGAGGTGATAAGGGTCTTGACTGTTGGCTGGAGAGCCGGTGAGGTCCCTGTGTTTCACCTTGTTTCAAGAAGATCCACATCTTGTGCCACTCGGGTGTTTGATAGGCCAGCAGCAGGCCTTCTCCCGGCATCAAGGTCCCCAGGTGCAGAGGCCCCATCCACTAAGAACTGCTGGCCAATCAGAGGCCAGCAGCTTTTCTGCACTCAATAGCACCACTGCGGAGGCGGTGGCTGCTGCCAATACCACACCCACCTGAGGTCTTGGATTGAGGAGGGACCCAGGTCCAGATCAGTGATGGTGGGAAGGAGGTCACGAGAAGGGGGCCCTGAAGGAAGGGGAGGGGGTTCAACAACAAGGACAGGGGGGTGTCCTTTCTAATGCTGGCTCCCTTGATCAGGCCCTGAGTGCCTTTGGACGAGGGACCCTCCCCTGAGAACCCCCAAACAAACAAGCCAGGGTTTGCTTATTGTGCTTCTACCTGCCACTGGATAATACCAGCAGCAGTAAGATGAGACCCTTAATTGCCCGCTTAAGGACCTCAATTAGCAGCTTGGCAGGGAGGCCTGTGGACAGCTTTCCCGCCTTGGACTTAATCAGGGTGGAGGTGGGAAGACCGTGGGGTCCCCACCAGCCTTCTTCCCACCAAGTTCATCATACAGGAGGGCACAAGATTCTGCCCTTTGCCTCTGAGTCGGAAGGTTGTAGGTTCAAATTCTACTCCAGGGCTTGAGCACAAAAATCAAGACTGAAACTCCAGGCATTCCTGCTACCCTCACACCACCATGTCACACTAGACAACCGGGTGGGGAGAGGGGGGGGCTTCTTGTTGACAAGGGCTACTTGCTCTACATGTGGCTAGTGACTCCCTGTTGTCTCCCAAACACCTGTGGAACACCTACAGTGACAGCCATGCTGTGGGTAGGACTCTCGTGGAATAGGCCATGAACATCCTGATACAACGGTTCTAATGACTGGACCGCTTGGGAGGAGCCTGCCAATTGGGAGGGTGAAGGCCTGGCCACCAAGTCTTTGGCATTTTCTTTAGGAGGAGAATTAGGAAGGGATGAGGCAGTGGTTCACACAGGCTGTCTGAATGTCTCACCAGATTCTGGTTGCCCTGAGAAAGTCCCCAGTTCCCCGTTGCTCCATACTACGTAACTTTCCCATCTCTCTCACAGGCAATGACAGCATTCACATGGTCAAAATCCTGAAATAAAAGGCATCCATTCTGTACTAACTCCTTCCAATCACACATTCAAAGCTAAGCCATTCAACCCTGTGCTTTCCCTGAATGCCTTTGCCTGCCATTACGTTCCTCCTGCCAATTGGCTGCACCATGTCTGGCGGAAGGCTGCTGACTCTCACTGCAGTGATGGCAGATGCTCTTGCAGGTCACCCTCTGGGCCTTGAGGGCCCGGCTTTGGTCTGCGACCTCTTGGCATGGGTGACAGCAGTCTGGACTGGCTGGCTGGCAGTCACTGGCGGAGTGACAGTGGTGGGGAAGGAATGTTGTCATCCTGAGAGAAGACAGCAGGATCATGTCACATGGAGCCATTGCCACTATCCTGGGGTGACATCTCAGTTTCGCTGTGCTTGTGCGTCAGTAACTTGGATTGACAAGCTTTACTAGGCTCCTGTCTGTGATGGCAAGTAAGTGAGTGTCAAGTGAAATGGGGGGAATTATAACCTGCTATAATTGCTCTCTGTCAATGTTCCTCTCCCAGCATGGGCCCTATACAGTTATCAGGCTGAGGTAATGCAGCTCCTGTGTGTCCCAGAGCACGCTCCTATCAGCACTGTATTTAAATGGTAACTCTCCACCTGCACTGTTAAATTCGGCTCAGCTATTGATTTTGAACTGGAAAAAAGCCTGTGGAATAGATAGAGGTAGAGTAGAGTTAACATCCGGAGCAGGAGGGAGAGTAACCATTTAATTGGTCTCTGCCACTGTCCCTCTGCCAAGGTTAACTCTTAAACTAAAAATATACTTTATTTTTGAATTTTGTAAAGGTACATTATAATTTAAATCAAGTGTGAAAACACACAAAGTGCATTACAGATGAATTTGATTTAATACAGTACATGATACTCTAAGGTGCCTTATTGCACTTCAATAAGGATTGCAAATAAAATATACATTTCCTTCAAAACATCTTCTGATTCATTCAGCCTCAAGGGTTCTGGCTCCTTGGTGTATTATAGCAGGAGGGCCCTAGACAGTGGTCTTGCCCCAATGAGTCTTTCTGGTGGCTGTCCAAAGTTTTAGTGTGTCCCTCAGTAACACTCACAACAGGAATGCCTACCTTGAAGAAGTTCTGCTTTTCTCTCCAATGGGATTTCTGTTTGTCTCTTGCACCGTGTTTACCTTCATTGCTTTCCATATTCCTCCTAGTGTTTGATAACGTGCTTACCAAAACTCGCTTTCACAGCCACACGTCCTTCCTCAGTGACTGTCTCCAGCTCCAACTTGCCCCACGTGGGTTCTAACTAAAATTCCATCCTTCATGTTTTGAATTCACCCAGGGTTACAGTTATCTCTGAGGCGTACAATGTTCCTTCTGGCTGCTGTTCTCGCCGCATCCTGAGATCCACCCCCCGTGACATCAGCTGCTACATGTACACACTCGACCTCTCTCTCTGCAGAAGCACCACCTCATCCTGTCTCAAAGCTGTCCTGGTCAGTTTCATTTCATTCTTCATCTGACACCTTAACGAGAAACTTTTTCTCTTCCTTTCAGGTGTTAAGGAACGCAAGCACCAAAAACCTATTAGTACTGGAGCCCCTTCGGATCCTTCCTCCACTTCCATAGAAACATAGAAACTAGGAGCAGGAGTAGGCCATTCAGCCCTTTGAGCCTGCTCCGCCATTCAATGTGATCATGGCTGATCCTCTATCTCAAAGCTGTATTCCCGCTTTCTCTCCATACCCCTTGATAGCCCTAATATCCAAAAAAAAATCAATTTCTTTCTTGAATATACTCAGTGACCCGGCCTCCGCAGCCTCCTGTGGTAGAGAATTCCACAGGTTGACCATCCTCTGAGTGAAGAAATTTTTACCCATCTCAGCCCTAAATGGCCTGCCCCGTATCCTGCAATTGTGGCCCCTGGTTTTAGACTCCCCAACCACAGGAAACATCCTCCCTGCATCTAGTCTGTCTAGCCCTGTTAGAATTTTATACATTTCAATCAGATATCAGATCCCCTCTCATTCTTCTAAATTCTAGTGAATGCAGGCTCAGTTGAACCAATCTCTCCTCGTATGACAGTCCTGCCATCCCCAGTATCAGCCTAGTGAACCTTCGCTGCACTCCCTCTATGGCAAGTATATCCTTCCTTAGGTAGGGAGACCAAAACTGCATGTAATACTCCAGGTGTGGTCTCACCAAGGCCTTGTATAATTGCAGTAAGACATCCCTATTTCTGAACTTAAATTCTCTTGCAATGAAGGCCAACATACCATTTGCTTTCCTAATTACTTGCTGCACCTGCCTGTTTACTTTTATTGACTGGTGTACAAGGACACCCAGATCCCTTTGTACATCCACATTTCCCAATATATCACCATTCCCTTCCCTTTGACCCCACCCCTTTTTCCAATCCCACCTCTTGCCATGTATTCACTATTCCTTCTGACTCGCCCCTGACACTGAATGACCTGTGCCTCACAAAGAGCTCCATGTTATTCCTTTACTCCCTCACCTCAATGAATTTTGGGCTTGGCATGACGTTGAACTCTTCTTCTGTCACCTTCAACTCTGTGCTCACTTCTTGGGGCAGAAATCCTTCCCCTTGCGCCCATCTCTAATGTTCTCCTTCCACCTGGATCCCTTCCTCTGGCCTCTTAACTGCTCTTGATTTTCTCAATGAAAACTGTCGGTGTGACATCAGCTGTCTTAATTTCTCTGCTTCTCTCGCTCACTCTAACTTGTCTCCTTGCTGTACTCCGTTTTCTCAAGTTTAACCCTGACTTTATTATCAAACCTGCCAACAAGGGTGGTGAGGTTGTTGTCTGGGGGACTGACATTTACCTTGTAGAGGCTGAACGTCATCTCTCAGACACTTCTTCCTACCTCCCTCTGGACCATGACCTCTCTACTGACCATCAAGTCATTGTTTCAAAGATTGTCACTGACTTCATCTCCTCTGGTGGTCTCCACTCCATAGCTTCCTACCTCATAATCCCCAACCTCGTACAGCCCATTTCTACATCCTTCCCAAAATCCATTAGCAGGACTCTCCTGATAGATCAGCCTGTTCCTGCCCCACTGAACAGATTTCTTCCTACCTTGATTCTATTTTTTCTCCCCTTGCTCAATATCTTCCCACCTACATTTATGATTCTTCCAATGCACTATGTCATTTCAACAATTTCCAGTTTCTTGGCCATAACCGTCTCCTCTTTACTATGGACATCCAACCTCTCTATGTCTCCACCCCTTACCAAGATGGTCTGAGGGCTCTCCGCTTCTTCCTTGAACGGAGGCCAGGACAGTCCCCATCCACCACTCTCCTCTGCCTAGCTAAACAAGTTCTCTCACTGAACAATTTCCCCTTTAACTTGTCTTACTTCCTCCAAATAAAAGGTGTTGCTATGAGTACTCACGTGGGTGCTAGTTATCGCTGTATTTTTGTGGGGTATGTCGAATATTCCTTGTTCAAGTCCTCCCACAACTCAGGCCCCCTCCCACAACTCTTTTTCAGCACATTGATGGCTGTATTGGTGCTGTTTCCTGCTCTCGTCCGGAGCTGAAAAAAATAATCAATTTTACTTCCAATTTCCACCCTTCTCTCGCCTTCATGTGGTCTATCTCTGACAATTTCCTTCCCTCCTTGACTTCCCTGTCTCCATTTCTGGGGATAGGCTGTCTACGAATATTAATTAATATCCCCAATGACTCCATCAGCTACCTCGATTACACCTCCTCAAACCCAAATTCCTGTAAGGACTCAATTCAGATTCAACTCCCAGTTTCTCCATCTCTGTAGTATCTATTCTGATAATGCTGCCTTCCACAACACTGCTTCTTGTTTCTCAACCAAGGACTCTCCCCCACTATGGTTGACAAGCAGGCCCTCAACCGTGTCTGACCCATCTCCCACACTTCTACCCTCACCCCTTCCCCTCACTCCCAGAACAACCTTAGGATTCCCCTTGTCCTCTCACGTCCTCCCACCAGCCTCCTCATTCACAAGATGATTCTCTGCCATTTCTGCTACCTCCAGCATGATGCCACCACCAAACTCGTCTTTCCCTCCCCTCACCTGTAATCACTCCAAAGGAACCATTCACTCTGCGAAACCCTGGTCCTCTCCTCTACCATCCCTAGCACCTCATCACTTTTCCACGGCACATTCCCGTGCAATCACATGAGGTGCAACAACTGTCCCCTTTACCTCCTTCTCCCTCTCTGTCTAAGGCCCCAAACACTCCTCCCAGGTGATGCAATGATTTACTTACACGTCTTTCAATTTAGTATACAGTATTCGTTGCTCACAATGCAGCCTCCTTGACATTAGGGATACCAAACACAGACTGGGTGACTGCTTTGTGGAACACCAACACTCAGTCCACAAGCATGAACCCTGACCTTCCTGTCATTTGCCATTTCAATTCACCGCCTTGCTCTCAAGCTCACATTTCTGTTCCCTGCCTGCTGCAATGATCCAGTGAAGCCCAAGCAAGCTGGAGGAACAAGACCTCATCTTCCGAATAGGCACTTTAACTCAATGTTGCATTCAACAACTTCAGTCTGTGAACTCTGTCCTCCATTTTGATTTTTATTTACCAAGGGCCAGGCTGTATTTTATTTTCATGTTTTTGCTTCTAGACAGGGCTGACCATTATTCTGCCATTAATACCTACTCTGGTCCTATGCTTTGTTTCTTTACTACAACCTTTATCACTTCCTTTGCTTTTGTTCCATGACATCTTTGTTATTTAATCTCCCCCATCCTCTAACCTACCCCTGACCTTCCCTTTTGCTCTACCTGACCCTCCCCCTTTTGTCAATAGCATAAAACCCATCACATTTCTGCCTCTCTTCAGCTCTGAAGAAGAGTCAGATTGGACTCAAAACACTAACTCCTGTTCTCTCTCCACAGATGCTGCCAGACTTGTTGAGTTTTTCCAGCACTTTCTGCTTTTATTTCAGACCTCCAGCATCTGCAGTATTTTGCTTTTATGCTCCCTCATTGTACTGGAAGACCAATATGTTTTAGGCAGACAAGAAAGCATTTTTTTCATCGAATTGATGGTCTTTCAGCAGTGGTTCATGTTTATCTCAGAGCGCATGCTGGACCCCACTCCCGAGTTACGGAGCTGCTCGAGATGAACCTCGGCAAAAGCCGTTTCATCGCTTTCCAGATGTTCTTTGCAAAGGAGGTGGCCACTGTTCTCTTCCCCACAATATCAGCCTCAAGGACAGCATACAGTGGCATTGAAAGTCTAGGGGCGGAATTGTCCCAGATTTGCACAAAGTGCGGTAGCGGGCGGCTAAAATGACAATTTATCTGCCAGCCGCAATGGTGGCTTTTCACGCCGTATCGTCCAAAACCCGGGGCATTGATTATGTGTTCCCAGGAAACAGACCGTTTCCGTGGCAGGCGGGCTCTCATTCACCCACCACGCCATCACCTCGCCGCTTCATCACACCTGGTGCCACATTTAAAGTGCAGCCGCGTGCACACCTCTCAGTGCTTCCAGACCAGGACTGCTGCAAGGAAGACAGGATAGCATCGAAAGGCAAAAAGACTGCAGTCTCCTGCTTCAGTGACGTGCCCTCGAGCGCCTTTTTGAATGCTAGAGAGGCCCGCCATGCTGACCTCTACCCCCACTCTGCCTGCAGGATGGGCAGCTGCGTCACCAATCCAGCATGGGAGGCGGTGGCAGTGGTAGTCTGTGCCAAAGCCCTGCAAATGAGGTCAGCCACCCAGTGCTGCTACAGGATGAATGGTCTCACCTGTTCCGCCAGGGTAAGCCACTCTTCTCATCACTCTCAACTCACATGCTCATAAACCCATCACCCATCCACAGGGATCTCACACCTCAAGGGACAACACCATTAACTCTCACACACACCCTCACATCCCCCTCAGGCTCATATCCTCTGGAGCTTGCGTCCTCATCCTGTTCTTGGCTCTGCTCATCACACAAACATTCCACGCAGTGCCATGTGTCCTGCTCACACTCTCTCCATCTGTTTTCATGCAGGAGAAACTAGCTCACAACAGCCAGGAGAGGTCCCAGACCGGGTGAGGGAGTGGAGTGGCCCACATTAGGGCCCTCACTCACTTTGAGGAGTGTGCCATTGTCCTGACTGATGAGGGCATGGACACTGCCTGCGGTGATGGTGAGGTCAGCGATGAACACCCACATGAGGATCCTGCACCATATCATCCCTCTCTCAACGCAACTGTGAGGGCTCTCTCTCCTGCTTTTGACACTGCTGCCATGCACTAGTTATCTCTAATTTGGTTCAAAGGGAGCAATACAAAGTGACCCACACCCTCAGGCAGACAGTCCCTCAGCTCCATCCAGGTCCTCACCTCCAGCCAAGAGAACACCTCTTCCATCGAAGAGCTGGAAATAAGCAGGCTGGAAGATCCGTCACAGCGCTTACCCACACCCTCCACCAGTGCAGAGACACACACATGGGTGGGACCTAGATCTAAAATAGGCTCAGGTTCACAATCTGATGATCATCATGTGTCTGCAGCAGGAGGAGGCAACTTTGGCACAGCTCTTCATCACTCGGAGGACTGCTGGGGTAGAGGCATTTGTGAGGTCCAAGTCAGATGACGAGCCTTGGGATTTGGCCTTCCAACTCATCGTGGGGAGTCAGCAGAAGGCAGGGTACATCATTCAGAGCTGTTAAAAGCCCTCAACAGAGTGGCACAAAAGTTGGAGGAGTGCATCCCCCTGCTCTCTAATGAAGTAGTGCCCAATTGTGTGTGTATGGAGGTCTCCATGGGAAGGATGGTGGATGACATGGAGACCCTGGTCTAGCAGAACGTGGGGATGTGTACAGACGTGCAGTCCATCGCAGGAGCAATGTGTGAGTTCCTGAAGTGGCAACGTGAGAGGGAAACAGGCCACCTCGACATCCCTCCAGGTACTCCTTTCCCTCAAAGAGCCAGGCCGGAGGGAGGGGGTGCGGCAGCTAAGTCATCCAGTCAGGAATCTCAGAGCCTGTCCTCTACCTCCGAGTCCCCTTTGGCTGTGAGACCCTCAACCTTATCCTCTGTCACCGCAGAGGGAGCAGCCGGCCAATGAATGAATTTGGAGGGAGAAGTGTGTGTGTAGCAGGGACTTTTGGAGCCTTGTGCAAACACTCTCCCATAAACGCGGATTCTTCATGAATCACCCTCACCCAAATGTCCTGAGCATCTTGAATGCTTCCTGTTGGGGTTCACTTTCAGTTGTCCGTCTGAGCTGACCTACATCGCCGCCCACCTTTGACCATACTCCCATGCATCTCCTGATCTTGTCCACTACGCCTCTAGTTTCACCTTCCATTTAGACAGCATGGTCTAGATTTGGTTTTTCTTGTGCTCCCCTATCTTCTCCCCTCCCCCAGTCACCCATGTCCTTTACCCATCACTGTCGACCTCACCGTATCACCTTCCACCTCCCCTCCGTGACCTACCAGCCACAACGCTTTTCCTTCAGGGATCTCCAGGTGAACGTACACGTTCCCTTCCTTCCCAAAAATCCCAGCCCCATCCACATTCACCTCCCCGACCTCCTCCTTCCCACGCCCAGGGTCTGTGTCTGCCTCTGGGTCCCCACCGACCACCCTCGCTGTCCCTTCTACTGCTACCGTCGGATCCTTACCTTCCCACTCTACCGCCTCTCTGCCCTCGGTCATTCTCACCATTCCCTCATACCACATCAACCCTCAGCTTGCTTCCCAGGAGGCAGTCATGGACTCATCACAGCCTGCCTTGCATGTTTACCTAGACATCCCTCCTTCCAAACCCATTCCCACCTCTGGACCCCTTTACCCCCGGAATCCCTTCCTCCCTTGGAACTCATTCCCTCCCCGGAACTCGGACTCTCCCCTCCTTGGCCCTCCCCCTCCCAAACCGCATACTCCTTCCCCCTTCCTGACTCCTTCCTTCAGCCTTACTTCTTCCGCCAACCTTCCGTCTTCCTCCAGACTTACTCCCTCCATTCTCTGCACTCCTTCCTCCCCCCTGCACTCTCTCCCCTGTCTGCACTCCCTTCTCCCCCCCCACTCCCTCCCCTCACCATACTCCTTGCCCCTCTGAACTCCTTCCCTGACACATTCCACCCCCTCTTACACCTCCCACTACCCCCTTACACCTCCCCAGTTGCCATCTTCTCCCCTGTTACCCCATCCTACCCCCTCCATACTCCCTCCCCCCTCCCGACCTCTCACGACACCTTCATTCCCCTCTCTCAACTTCACCCTATCCTGACACCTCTTCCTTTCCCAGTCAATCTTAGACCATCCTTTCCCACCCCCTGATACATCTTCCTCTCCCAAACACAGTTGGACCTTCCTCTCCACCCCCTCGACCATCATCCGTTTAGAGCAGAGCCTCAACGGTGACTTTCCAACTTCCGTGAGCTGCTCCACAGCAGAGCCATGTCCATGAGAATCCACCCAGCATGTCATGGACGTTCCTCTGGTGTGTCATTGCTGTCAGGCTCCAGCATCTTCTGCTCCTCAGATGTTAGCAATGTGAGCAAGGCCCTGGCGGTAAGTCCCGACTTCTGCTGTCAGACTTGTCAAGACATGTTCTACACCGGCGTGCAATCACGCCCATGTGGATGGACACTCCAGCGGGGGGATGATTCCAGTCGACTGGCCTTATAATGATATGCAAATGTATTACAGTTAGGTTCCCAACTTCCGATGGTGGGGAACGTGGCTGCTATCGACAGGCTATCAGACGATCGCAAACTGGTTTTACCACAACGTGAAACCGATTTCTGGCCTTCTTGCCATATTGTCTGCTCACGCCACCAAGCACGCCCAACGCCAGCGGGCACGGAAAATTCCACCCATAGTTGTGCATGAAAGATCTGAGGGGAAGGCGATTTCTCATCACCAGCCAAGCTAAGTCTTGGTGCTTGTTGGAGAATTCTGGCAATCAAGCACTCTTCCAAATGAATTAGACAGATTGCTCAGGGAATCACCTGACAGGATCCATCTTGCAGGGCTTCGAGGACAGTACATGCAGACCATTGCCTGATGGGCTTGAGGTCAAAGATGTTTTGTGGCATAAACTTTTCCATGAGGGTCAGGTGGTCCATCTGAATGGAATGTCTCAGAATAAAGGGCAGGCTATTTAAGACTAAGTTGAGAAGGAATTTCTTCATTCAGATGGTGGTGAATCTTTGGAATTCTCTACCCCAGAGGGATGTGAAAGCTCAGTCATTGAGCATGTTCATGACAGAAATCGATAGTTTTTTGGAAACCAGTGACATCAAGGGATATGCCGAAAAATGGCTTGGGGTAGATAATCAGCGATGATCTGTTTGAATTGCAGAGCAGGCTCGACGGGCTGAATGGCCTACCCCTGTTCCTATGTTCAGCAGCAACATGGCCAGACCCATCTTTTGCAATATCAGGGACAGATAGAACTACAGGACATAGTTACATTTCATGTTTGCGTACCAAAGGCCCATGTAAGCTTGATGCAGCCACACACAAAGGTGGCCATCAGCCATATCGTGCCCCTATGTACACAGTCCATTTTTGAACTCCAGATGAAGTGGAAGATGGTTCAGGTAACTGTTGCATTGCAGGAGTGGGGTATGGGCTAGACCTGCTGCATGTACAGCAACACCGAGAGTACCCCATACCTGGTTTTATGTTTTTGGTTATCCGGTTTGTTTTGTCCAGTGAACACTAGCTGCGCCAGTGATACTAACACATTAGTTGGTGCTTGAAACAATATAGGCAGAGAGAGACTGATTAACTAAACAAACACTGGTGGCTTATTGGAACTAAGAACAAGACACTAACACCATGTGTGCTTCTTCAATCACCTCCAGCTCCAGAATTACAGTTACCCACTGTAACTGCTGTGTAACATTTGGTCAATACAGTCACATGGTCAATTAACTACGTTCTCTTAAAGGTATATAACATTCCACTTTACCACATCCCTCCCCCTTTACTTGAAAGTAGAATTATCAAACTTCACAACATCCCAATTATTTACATGATAAACTATTTACAAGTCAATCTCTCAGGAGGCTTCCTTGGATGTTTCGAGTGTCGTAGCTCAACGGCCTCAGTTGGTTTTTCCGAGCCCCCCTTCTTAGGGGTCAACTGTCCATCAGGCCCTTCGGTGGAA
The DNA here is from genome assembly GCF_017639515.1 of Carcharodon carcharias. Lineage (NCBI taxonomy): Eukaryota > Metazoa > Chordata > Chondrichthyes > Lamniformes > Lamnidae > Carcharodon > Carcharodon carcharias. Next base: position 69,576,243 of record NC_054480.1, on the reverse strand, counting down.
GTGGGCAAATTTGTGACTTCGACCCTCTCGGGTCCAACAGGCCTCACTGGTACTTCCAAATCATGTGACATTCTTCCATGTGTGGTGCAAACTCAAACACAAATGATGACTGCATTCCTTCTTACGGGACTGTCTTTCTTCTCCAGAGATAATCCATGAGTCGTCTAATTATTCGGCTGTTTTCCAACACATTATAAGAGAGAGGTCCTGTCATGGCACTCACTTTGCAAGAACTGTGTCTCCCACCATGAAATTTTGTTCATGATTATGGCCATCACGTCTAGCCTTCTGGGAATTTTGGCTTCTCTCCACCCTCCCCCCCTAAATTCAGCCTGATAAGAGTTAGACAGTTGCGGAGATGTCTCTTCATTACTAATTTAGCAGGGGCAACACCAGGGGGGGTATGTGTTGTCGTCCGGTAGGCGAACAGGAACCGTGATGATCTGGTGCTGTTAGAATCACCGTCCAGCTTTTTCATCCCAGATTTAAAAGTTTGGTTCGCCCACTCAGCCTAACCATTAGAGGCGGGATGGTAAGGTAAGGTTTTGATATGAGTTATTCCGTTGAGGGTTGTAAACCTGTGGAACTCCCCATTGGTAAATGCAGTCCCATTGTCTGACATGAGCACCTCTGGTAACGCATGCACTGCAAAACCCTGTCACAAATGGGCTACGGTGGCAGCAGACATGGGTCACTGGACTTCGCAGAAGTACATCCACTTGGAGTGGGCGTCTATTAGTAAAAGGAACATTGTGCCCAAGAAGGGCTGCACGTAGTCAACATAGAGGCGTATCCATGGCCGCCCCGGCCATTCCCAGGGGTGCAATGGAGCTAAGAAGCGGTAGCTTTTGTACCTGTTGGCATTGAAGACATCTTTTGACTAGGGTTTCGATGTCTGCATCCATCCCTGGCCACCACAAGTAGCTGCACTTGAGCATCTTCATCCTACTAATGCCTGGGTGAGCGCTATGTAATTTGGCCAGTAATGGCCTTCGCCCTCTCAGGGGCATGATAACCCTTGCTCCCCAGAGCAATATGCCGCCCTGGCAAGTGAGCTTGTATCTGCGATTGAAATAGGGCTTCATGTCATCAGACTTTGGCTTGCCTGACCACCATCCAAGACCCGCTCCCAGATGTGTGATAAAGTGGATCTCGACTTGCCCACTCACTGAATTGTTTGGCCTGGACAGGGGAGGAATTCAAAAAATTTAGTACTAAGACACATTCCTGGGGAATTGGAATCTTTACGTTGTTATCTGGCTGAAACGCATCCTGGTGCGGAGCTTGCCAAATCCATTTATGGTTTTTCTAAAGCAATGTGTATAACGGAACCAATGCGGTTGAAGTATTTGGGAGAAATCACCCATAGTAGTTTATCATGCCTAAGAAGCCCTTTAGTTCGCATAAGCGAACACTTTGGTCTAGTTTTGGTATGAGTACTATGGATGCTAAAAACAAAAAACTGCGGATGCTGGAAATCCAAAACAAAAACAGAATTACCTGGAAAAACTCAACAGGTCTGGCAGCATCGGGGATGATGCTATTCAAAAGCGATTGTTATCTGAAACTAATCTAGACTTCAGTAAGGCCTTAGAATTGGCAACAGCCATGCAGAGCACTGTCAGAGGCAATAAAAGATACAAAAAATGGCACCGTCCATCTTGTAGGGTGGGAAGGGCCATAACAAAAGACGCAACTTTTCCAGCCTGTTTATCTCGGTCTCAACCTTTTCCAGTAGAGCATAAAGGACTGGTCTGGCTCTGATAAATCTGGGGGTTGTGTTAGGGTCTACATGGACTTTGGCTTGTAGCCCACGAATCCTTCCTAGCTGGTCACTGAAAATGGAAGCGTACATTTGTAACAATTCCTGTATGCTTCTTGTTCTGATTTGAAAAACCTCGGCCCATTGCAATTTAATCTTTTTGAGCCAGTTGTGACCAATTAAAACGGGACCCACCCCAGCTACTACTATAAGGGGTAAATTTGTAGACTGATCCCCATACTGCACCAGGACTTGACATATCCCTTTCATTCTTATTTCTTCGCCTGCATATGTTTTTTTTAATTTAATGTCCGATTCTTCCAAACTTAAAGGATGGGCTGCTTTATTCAAGTGTCTGAATGTATGTTCTCCTATGACAGACATTGATGTCCCAGTATCGACCTCCATCTTGATGGGTTGTTCATTGACTCTAATGACTTCCTGGATTGGCTCAGTTCTACCCACTTTTGGGTTGTATAATGATTAGATGTCAGATTCTGCTTCCTCTGGTTCTTCAACGAGACAGATTTCATGATCTCTACCTTTGTTTTTAAAATGCTGTCTCAGCCAATCTTGACCATTCTGCATTATGTGACCATTGCAGTGGCAGATAAAGCATTCAATATTTCTGAACGGTCAATCGCCTGCAAGTTGCCTGGATGCATTTCTCTCATTAATGTTGTGGGTTTTCAGTGTTGTTGTTCTTCAATGGTCTGTACATAGTGGGTGTTCCCCACCATTCTGCGGAGTCTAAGGTTTTGCGTCTTTTGTTATGGCCCTTCCCACCCTCCAAGATGGACTGCACCATTTTGTGTATCTTTTATTGCCTCTGACAGTGCTCTGCATGGCTGTTGCCAATTCTAATGCCTTACTGAAGTCTAGATTAATTTCAGATAACAATCGCTTTTGAATAGCATTGTCCCCGGTTCTGCATATCAATCAGTCTCTCAACATGTCATTAATTGAAGTTCTGAGCTCACAATATTCTGTTAACTCCTTTAAAGCAGCTACATAGCCAGCGATTGTCTTTCCTGGAAGCCTATTCCTCGAATTGAATTTAAAATGCTGCATAGTGACTGAGGGCTTTGGCTTCACGTGGTTTTTTACAATATTTATTAACTCGTCTTCATATTGGGGGAGTTAGGAGATGTGAGGCTGCAGGTCAGCCCATATGTTTTGCTCCCGTATGTGGACAAGAGAATCGCCCTCTTCTTCTCCTCCCCGGCGATGTTGTTAGCAGTAAAGAAGAATGCTAGGCGTTCAACTTAATGAGACCAGTCATTGGAAACGGGGTCAAGTGGTTCAAGATGCCCAAACCGCGGCATACTCAATGACTAAGGAGACTGCGCTTTCAAACAGCTTTCAAGATAGTGGCGAAGTAACATAGCTGGCTTACCGCGGCTTTCTTGATCACCGTCAATTGATCCGGTCTATCCTCATTGCCAGTTTTATGTTTTTGGTTTTCAGGTTCGCTTTGTCCATCTAATGCGAGCTGCGTCTTTGATACTAACACATTAGTTGGTGCTTGAAACAATATAGGCAGAGAGACCAATTAACTGAACAAACACTGGTCGTTTATTGGAACTAAGAGCAGAGACTAACACCATGGGTAGAATTTTACCCCCGTCGGTGGGGTTTGTGCAGGGGCGCGTATGGACCCAATCGGCGCCCCCAATCAGGTCCGCGCTGCAATTTTACGTGGGCGGGCCTTAATTGGTCCTCCCAGGTGACGTGCGCCCGGAAGCACCGTGCGCTCCCTGTGCAGGCGGTGGTGGGAGGGGGTTCCCTGAGTTGCAAAAGAGTGCAGAAACCTCCCTGAGGCACAGGGAGATTAGTTTTAAGCTTCAACAGTTCAATAAAGTGTTATAAAAATTTTTGTGACATGTCCCCTCATGTGAAACTGTCACATGAGCTGGTACATGTGCATTAATCTTAATAATGAGAGGGTACAATGTCCCCATGTTCGCAGTATTTCTTTCACTTTAGCTATACAATCTTTCCAGTTCCATCTGCGAGCTTCCCAGAATGAGTGCTGAAGCTACACACAGTGCTCTGTTAGCATCCTTATAGTTAGCACCCTTTAAGTTAGTTATACATGTGAACTGTGCATAAATAGTTTCAAGTTAACATGTGGGCTGATGTATTTAAAATCATTGCAACTTATATCACAAGTTTGTGAACTCACCAAGGCTCCTTTGACAGCACCTTCTAAACCCACGACCACTACCATCTAGAAGGACAAGGGCAAAAGACACATGGGAACACCACCACCTGGAAATTCCCCTGTAAGCCACTCAGCATTCTTAGTTGGAAATATGTCGCCATTCCTTCACTGTCGCTGGGTCAAAATCCTGGAACTCTCTCCCTAACAGCACTGTGGGTGTACCTACACCACAAGGACAGCAGTGATTCTAGAAGGTAGCTCACCACCACATTCTCAAGGGCAACTAGGGATGGGCAATAAATGCTGCTCTAGCCAGCGACGCCTACATCCCATGAATGAATAAAAAAAATATATCTACTGTGGATTGTAGTGAAGATTGGCTGTCATGTGAGCTCAATTCAGTGTGCAATATCTGCTCTTTAACTTTATTTGTGTATACCAGATCGTCTGCAACCTACACCATCACTTGCGAGAAATCTATAAGCATCCCAAAATATTAGGTATGTGATATTTCATCCTTAGACTCGCAGAATCACTTAATGTTTCAGCTTCTCTCATCTTTGTAATTTATAAAACTGAAAAACAAAAAATCATTGACTGACAACAATGATGGAAATTCTGAAGAAGATTTGTGCGGACTCGAAACATTAACTCTGTTCCTCCCTCCGCAGATGCTGCCAGACCTGCTGAGTTTTTCCACCTATTTTTTTTCAGATTTCCAGCATCCACAGTATTTTGCTTTTATATTATGGAAATTCGAATGTTGATATTTTAGATGTGTTTACCATTTCAGCTTAATGTATTTGGAAAACAATCTGTTTTAAAGATCTGAAAACTATAATGAAACTCACATTGCATGGACAACAGGTCAGTTTGTTCCAGCAAAGAAGCCTCAATGTTAATAGCTGAAAATTCAAATCATTCCGAGAAACTCTCAAAATTCGGAAAGGACATCTTGCAGGGGAGATTTCAAGATATTTATGTGTTTAGGGTGAGTTGCTGAGAAGCACCATAGAATTTTACAGAGTGCATGCTCAGTCTAGGATTTACAGGTTGTCTATACACTATAGCATTTAACTGTCTGGGAACTTCAGTGGCCGGAATGGGCGAGCGCCTGACCTGAACAGGTGTAAAATTGTGTGAGATGACGTCGGGCGAGTGACCCGATGTCAGCATGCACTCGTGCGATATTTCGCTCGGCGGGCTCGCGCGGCATTTGGAAGAGCGCCTGCTGACAATTAAGCAGGCAATTAAGCTCATTAACAGCCCAGTTGTAAGTGATTATTTTTCATGGTCCGTCCAACCTTATGGTTGGCGGATGGGCCAAATAGCCAGGCGGCCTTTACATTTTTGATGAAACCTCATCCAAGGGCGGGATGAAACCTCCATTAAAATATAAAATAAAAAGAAATATCTGGGGACAGCATTTTTATGACATCTGCTTGATTGTGCTGCATGGACATTTTTTGCAGCATTTTTGTGCTTTCGTTTATTATTTGAAGGTCTGCAACTCCCTGAGGCATCTGTCTGCCTTCAGGGGGCTCACTGGAAGCGCTCACCAGCACCCACAGTGACATTGGTGCCCGCACTTTTCTTACCCCCACCCCCCCAGCAGTGCTGAGTGTTTCTCAGGGCACTGGCCAGCCCGTGTGAAATGACGGTCCGGGGCCGATTGCAGCCGGGCGACCGTTTCCCATCTGCTCCCAGGTCTGCATGATCAGCGCAAAATTCAATGTCTCTCTGGTTTCATATTTGGTCAGTTCATTGAAAGCCCAGAATGGTACAAAGTTGAATGCTGTCATATGCTAGTTGGATCACTCTGACATTTTGCTGTTTTTAAAGACTGGGAACTTGGGGATTTTAAATGTTACATACTCTTACCATTTGAAGAGTAAACTAAACAATTGAGTACAAGGTAACATTGCTTCAGAGCCTTTTGCCACTTAGCAGTTATGCTTGATTCTCTAAGCAAAGAATTACAATTGCTAAGACACTAGCAACAACTTGCATTCATATAGTGCCTTGAACATTGAAGAGCATCCCAAGATGCTTCACAGCCAAATATGGATGGTAAAGCAAAGAAAGGAATATTAGAAGGGGTGAGTAAAAGCTTGTTCAGTGGTGGGTCTGAAAGGAGGAGAGGAGGAGAGCTTCAGGGTGGGAATTCCAGAGCTTGGTGCCTAGAAGGCCAAAAGGATGGTGGGGTGAACAGAGTGAGTATTCACACGAGACCAGAGCTGGAAGAAGAGTCCTCAGAGGGAAAAGGCTGGATAAAAGTAACAGAAATTGGAAGGGCCAAGACAAATGATCTTAGCAAAGACTGTAGCTCCATAACTCTATTTTATTAAATTTCACATAGGTCAGGGTTTTACAGCCTCTGCTGCCTGGCAGGATATCACAGTTCCACTGGTCTGAATGGAGATTTAAATGCTCGCCGCATCCGCCGGAAGGAGACTCACCGCAGCAGGGCCGTAAAATCCTGGCCATAGAATTACATATAATGCACAGCATAGAAACAGGCCACTCAGCCCAACTAGTCCATATTAGCATTTATGCTCTGCTCGAGCCTACTCCCATTCTTCCCTATCTAACTCCTTCAGGATAACCATATATTCCTTGCTCCCTTGTAAGCTTATCTAGCTTCCCCTTAAATGCTATTATCCTCAACAATTCCTGTGGTAGCGAGTTCCACATTCTCATCACTCTCTGGCTAAGGAAGTTTCTTCTGAATTCTCGATTGGATCTCTTAATGATCATCTTATATCGATGGCCTCTAGTTATGTTCCTCCCCACAAGAAGAAACATTCTCTCTGTATCTACCCTACCAAACCCTTTCAGAATTTTGAAGACTTCAATTAGATCATCCCTCAGCCTTTTCTTTTCAAGAGAAATGGGACCCAGCCTGTTCATTGTTTCCTGTTGGTTATAACCTTGCAGTTCCGGTATCATTCTTGTAAGTGTTTTGTATACCCTTTCCAGTACCTCAATGGCCCAGATCTCCTGGCCTCCGGATCGTCGGATACAGGACATAGCTCCCAAGATATGCTTTGGACCTCTTGGAAGATCCAATGCACTAACTCAGTGGGAACTGCCTGGGAAGTTTGCACATCCGATGGGCAATTCCAATGCTTCCCGAGAAAGTCTCCATCTCTAAGTGACCTGAATAGTTACCTAGGAAAAGTTAGATAAAAAAAATTCCAACTTCTGGGTTATCTTCTCGATCAATACAATTGATCTCCCAATCACTCACACTCACCCACACTGACTCCTCCCAACCCCCCTGACCCAACATCACCACCAACTCCCACCTGATCACTGACTCACCCCAACCCAACCTCACCACCTGACTACCCCCACCCACTTCTGATCACTGACTCCCCCCGACCCAACCTCATCACCCTACTCACCTGCCACCCTACACCCTCACCCATTTACTTCATCCTGACCCCCTGACACTCCCTGACCTAACCCCACCACCTGACTCCCCCTCACCCACCCCTGGGACATGATTTTTTCCTCGTTGGGTAGGTGGGCCTGGGAGCAGCCGCGCAATGGACCGCCACCCGCGATTGGGCCCCGACCGAGATTTCATGCTGGCTGGCAACTTAATAGCCAGCCAGCGTGAAAGTCTCACTGATAACCTCAGCACTGCCAGGGTGGGGGGGTGAGGAGGGCGAGCACAGAAGTCAGCGCATGCATGCGGGTGCGCTCAGTGAAAGCTCCCTGCCTCAGGGAGCTGAAGATTTTTCAAATTACAAATAAATCTTTCAAAAAAAAAGGAAAAGATGTCCCCTCATGCGACTCTGACACATGAGCAGGGGCATGTTGAAAATGACTGCTAAACATTTTTATTTTATTTTTAGTTAACATTGGAAATCTAATCCTGCCCGTGGATGAGGCTTCCTCATAAACCCAAAGGCGCGCCTACAGACCGAAATATCGCACAAGTGTATGATAACGCTGGGATGCTCGCCCAACATCATCGCGCACTATTCTTCTCCCATTTGGGTTGGGCGCGTACCCGCCCGACAAGGGAAAAATTCTGCTTCTGATCCCCGACCTCCCCCTGACCTGACGTCACCACCCTACCCAGCTATCTCTCTACCCACCTGTCACCCTACTCCTTACCCATTTACCTCACCCTCCAACACCCTACTCCCTTACCCACTTACCACACCCACCCTGCTTCCTTACCCACCTACACATTCACTCATTTATTCACTCAAGCACACATACACCCCTGACCTGAAAAGCTGATTAAAAGTCCCAGCTTTTCAGTGTGTTATTGAATACTTCACAGAATATGGCAGCTAGTGCTGCAAAAAATTCCAAGACCGAACATCCCCTAATGATCCAGTGCTATGAGGAAGCAGTTGGATTGAAAGTACTCTCCACATTTCTGAAGAAGCCGGGATCAAAAGCCCTGGCCAGAATTGCGGAGCTCTGGTATAGAGCAGGAAAGTCGGTGTGGATCGGCAATCTGATGGTGATTGCTGTTCCTTGGAAGATTTGGGTTTATTTCTTTTTTAAATATGGAAACCAGAACTGCAGACAGTACATCAAGTGTAGTCTAACCAAGGTTTGATTCAGGCTTAGCATAACTTCCCTGCTTTTCAAATCTGTCCTTTTAGAAATAAATCCTAGTGCATGTTTTTTTTTAATGTTATTTACCTGTGTCTCAACTTTTAGTGATTTGTGCTCCCAGACCCCTTTGCTCCTCTATCACATTTAGATTCTTATTTTCTAAGCATTATGTGGCCTCTTTATATTTTTCTTAACAAAATATAATACCATTTACCTATATTGAAAATCATTTTCCAATTATATGCCCATTCATGTAATTGTAATCTGTTGCCACCCTCCTCAGTATTGACTATTTACACAATTTGGTGTCACGCACAAATTTTGAACTTGTGTTTTTGATTCCAACTTCTAAATTGTTAATGTAAATTGTGAACAGTCGTGGCCCCAGAACTGATCTTTATGTGACTCCATTTCCCACCTTCTGTCGCTCTGAATAATTACCCTTTAACCCTATTTCCCGCTTTCTGTCTTGCAGTCAACCAGCTATCCATTCTGCTACCTGCCCGCTGATTCCACATGCTCTAGCTTTATTCGTTCAGTCTATTATACTTCTGATATCTCAGCAAAAGCCCGATGGAAATCTAGATATTTTACATTAGCTACATTACTCTTTTTGAGATCTCTTCAAAGAGTTCAATAAGGCTGGGCAATATAATGATAACTCCAAGCTTTATACATGTCAGTTCTGTCAGGCCCACATGCTTCAGCTTTTAAGAAGATCTCTGGTACGGTTGGTAAAACTTTCATCTTCCTCATGATGTGTGACCCCAGAGTTTCCTTTTGCCAGTGTGGAAAACCCAATGGCAACACAAGATGGAGTTCTACTATGTAAGAGAAAGGAGCAGGAGAGGGCCATAAGCCCTGCTGCCGAGCCTGCTTCCCCATTTCATAAAATCATGTCTGATCCTCGACTTTAGCTCCACTCTCCGGCCAATCCCCAAGTCCTGATTTCCCCTAGAGTCCAGAAATCTATCCACCTCAGCCTTGAATATACTCAACAAATGAGCATCCTCAGCCCTTCAGGGTAGAGAATTCTAAAGGTGCACAATCCTCTGAATGAGGAAATTGGGACTGTTTTCCTTGGAGAAAAGGAGGCTGAAAAGAGATTTGATAGAGAGATTCAAAATCATGAGGGGACGGGACAGAATAGATAGTGAGAAACTTTCCACTTGTGAAAAGCTTGAGAATAAGAGGACACAGGTTTAAAGTAATTGGCAAAAGAATCAAAAGCGATATGAGAAAAGTGTTTTTATGTAGCGGGCGGTTAAGTAGAATGCATTGCCTGAGTGTGTTATGTGTTAATGTCTTGTCAAATTACATTGTTAATGTTTGTCAATTACATGTTAAGGTTAAGAGAAACAGGTGATGGGTATTAATTGAGCACATATAAATAGGGATACCTGGGACACTGGGTTACATTAAAAGAGAGCTGTGAGACAGAACAAGTCAATAAACTCTCTCAATAACCTCTCTCACTAGATCAAAATCCTGGAGCTCCCTTCCTAACAGCATTCTGGGTGTACCTACACCACATGGACTGCAGCGGTTCAAGAAGATGGCTCACCATCACCTTCTCAAGGGCAACTAGAGATGGGCAATAAATGTTGGTCTAGCCAGCAATGTCCAAATCCCATGAAAAAAGATAAAGAAAAGAAAACCTCTGTGTCTTGGCTTCTGCTTCACCAAACAGCCTAAAGGTGAAGTTTGGAAACTAAGGTTGGAATCTTCCCAGATTTGCACTAAGTCCAGTAGCAGGCAGGAAAAAGAATGTTTTACCCACTGGGAGCAATGCCGGCTTTTCACACTGTATTGTCCCAGTCCTGCCTCATTAATCATGCATTCCTGGGAAACACTCCGTTTCAATGGCGGGCAGGGTCTTATTTGTCAGCCACGCTGTCATCTCGCTGCTGCTTCATGCTGGGTGCCATATTTAAAGTGTAACCACATGCATGCCTCTCAGTGCTTCCAGCCCAGGACTGCTGCACCGAAGACATGGTCCTGAAAGACAAGAAAACTGCAGCCCCCCAGTGACCCATCCCTGGAATGTCTTTTGGATGCCATGGAGGGCCATCATGGTGTCCTCTACCCCAGTTCTAGGCGAGGCCAGCAAGCAGGGTCTCTAACTCAGCATGGGAGGCGGTGGCAGCAGTGGTCAGTGCCAACACCCTGCAAATGAAGACAGCCACCCAGTGCTGATACAGGATGAATGGTCCCTCCATTCCGTCAGGGTAAGCCACTCTTCTCATCATTCTCAACTCACACACTCACAAACCCATCACACATCCACAGGGATCTCACACCTCAAGGGACAGCATCACTAACTCACACACACCCTCTCATCTCCATCAAGCTCATATCCTCTGGAGCTCGCGTCATCATCTTGTCCATGGCTCCCCTCACCACACAAACGATCCACGCAGTGCCATGTGTCCTGTTCACACTCTCTCCATCTGTTTTCATGCAGGAGAAGCTGGCTCACAACAGCAGGGCAATGTCCCAGACTAGGAGTGGAGTGGCCCACATTAGGCCCCTCACTCACTTTGAGGAATGTTCTATTGCGCTGACTAGTGAGGACACGGACCATGTCTGCGTCGATGTTGAGGTCGGCGGCCAACATCCATGTGAGGATCCTGCACCACATCATCCCTCTCTCAAAGCAACTGTGAGTGATTTCTCTCCTGCTTTTGACTCTGCTGCCATGCACAAATTATCTCTACTTTGGTTCACAGGGAGCTCTGCAAAGTGACCAACACCGTCAGCCAGCTAGTCCCTCAGCTCCATCCATTTTCTCACCTCCAGCCAAGAGGATTCCTCCTCCATTGAAGAGCTGGAAATAAGCAGCCTGGAAGACCCATCAGAGTGCTTACCCACACCCTCTACCGGTGCAGAGACACACCTCGGTTGGACCTAGATCTAGAGCAGACTCGGGTTCACAGTCTGATGGTCACCTCACAGACATGTGTCCACTGCAGAAGGAGGCAGGTTCAGCTGAGCTCCCCGGCACTCGGAGGACTGCTGGGGAAGAGGCATCTGTGAGGCCCGGGTCAGATGAAGAGCCTCTAGATTCAGCCGACTAACTCATCGTGGAGAGACAGCAGAAGGCGGGGGAACATCACACAGAGCTATTGTAAGCCCTCAACAAAGTGGCACATAAGTTGGAGCAGTGAGTTCACCTGCTCTCTGATGAAGTGGTGCCCACATGTGTGAGTATGGAGGTGTCCATGACAAGGATGCGAATGCCATGGAGATCCTGGTCCAGCAGAACATGGAGATGTGTGCAGACCTGCATTGCATTGCGGGAGGAATGCGTGAGTTCCTGAATTAGCAGCGCGAGAGGGAAACGAGGCACTTCAACGTCTCTTCAGGCACTCCTTCCCCTCAAGGAGTCAGGCCAGGGCCCTCGGGCATCTGAAGGGAGGAGGAGGAGCAGCAGCTGGACAACCCTAAGTCATCCACTCAGGATTCTCAGTGACTGTCCACTCCCTCTAAGTCCCCATTGCCTGTGACCCACTGTTATCCTTCCTGAGCTCCTCCTTCCCACTCCCAGGGTCTGTGTCTGGCTCCGAATCCCCACCAACCACCCTTGCCGTCCCGTCTACTGATACTGTCACACTCTCACCCTATGGCTCACTCTGCCCTCTTTCATACTCACCATTCTCCCCCACTATCCTCACCCACATTTCGCTCCCAGGAGGCAGCCATTGATTCCACAGACCCCTCCCTTACACGCTCACCTGGACATTCCCCCCCTTACACCATCCCCCCCCCCGACTCCCCTCCAGAATCCTTCACCCCCTTGGAACCTTTCCCAGCCCAGAAACCTTCCCCTCTGGACTCCTTGCCCCCCAAAACTTCTTTCTCCCCCTTACCCCTTACTCTGTCCCCCTTCCTTACTCCTTCCTCTCTCTGGACTCCTTCCACCCCCGAGAGTCCTTCATCCCCCTTGGTTCCTTCCCCCTTGGACTTGTTTCTCCCCCAGGACTCCTTCCTCCCACTAGACTCCTCCCCCCTTGGAACTTCTTCCTCCTCCCAAAGTCCTTCCCCCCTCAGAACACCTTCGCTTACACCTTCTTCCCCCTTACACCTAACTCCCCTGTTGCCGTATTCCTTCCCGTTACCCCCTCCTCTCCTCGTACTCCCTCCCTCCCAACCTCAACCCCCAACATCTTCATTCCTCCACAACCACAAACCCCCCGACACCTTTGTTTACCCCCTCCTAACCTCACCACCCCCACTGACACACCTTCCTTTACCAGTCAAACCTACACCTTCCTCTCCCACCCCACCCATCTTCCTCTGCCACTAACAGCTGAACCTTCCCCTCCACCCCCTCCACCATCATCTATTCCGGATCATGGCCAAGACACTGAAGTCCCAAAGCAGCCCCTCAACGATGATTTTCCATCTACGGTGAGCTGCTTCACGCGGAACCATGTCCATGGGAGTCCACCCAGCATGCAATGCATGTGTTCCTCCAGGGTCCCATTGCTGTTGGGCTCCAGCATCTACTGCTCCTCGGATGTCCATGATGTGAGCAAGGCCCTTGCGGTAAGTCCAACTTGTTGAGACGTGTTCTGCACCGATGTTTTCCCGCCAGCGTGCGCGGTATGTTTGAGGTGTTGGGTGTGGGGGGGATGGGGGGGGCGGTGGTGATTCCAGCGAACTGGGTTTATAGTGATAGATGTATGAAAATGAAATTCCCAACATGAGGTGGTGAGAAACGCCATTGATGGACGATGTGGACGATTGCAAACATATTTCATGATAGCGTGAAACTGAGTTTTGACCTTCCTGCTATATTGTCCGCTCATGCCCGCCATGCCCCCCGCTGACAGTGGGCATGGAGGATTTTTCCCTGAGATTTCTTTTCAGACAGAAGGTTGTAATTGGAGTTACTTTGGAGAAGAATGGCTGAAAACAAGTGCAAAGTATCGGGGCATGATTTTCCAGCATTGTTCTGTGAAGTTGAACATTATGACCAATGGAAGAATGAAGTGGATATATCGACATGGGTTACATCCTCACCAAAGGAAATGCAAGGTATGGACTTGGCATGTTTGCTTCCCCCCAGAAGCAGGATCAGATGCAAAGCACTTTCGCAACTAGGGGTTCATCAGTTGGACACTGAGGAAGGTTTGGATAATTTCTTAAAATTTATTGACAAAATCTATAAGAAAAATGATCTGTTATATGCTAATGAGGCATGGTCATAGTAAGGTGTGGAAGGGGATGATGATGATACTGGTCAGTCAGAAAAAATTGTACTGGTCAATAGAAGCTTTAGTCCTGTATTGAATGTTCTAGTTGTGGTTTCATTCAATTGGATTGTGTTAGACACTGTGTGCATGTCCACAGTGTGTACTGTGGATTGGTTAAAAAGTTACCTGGATTCTCTAAATAGTAAAGGCCGAGGTAAGGTTAAAGAATTTGAAAGTACTATATGCTTCAGGTTCTGGGATGACAATGCGTGAAAGTCACTAAAAAGACTGGTATTCCATGAAATGTGTAAAACATTCACCAGCATAGCTGTGGTACCCAGTGAAATGCCCATAATGTTGAGTAAGATGTCTATTAAAAAGGCTTAATGAAATTAGATATGCAACAATTGCTTTTGAGATATCTGTTGCTTTACAGTTTAGCCAACTGGGACATTATTGTAACTCCTTGACAAGAGCTAACATCTCTAATCAAAATATTAAAGAAGTATTAATGACATCAAGGGTAGGAGTTTAAAGGAAAAGAGGCAAATTGTTTTAAAACTACATTGGCAGTTTGCCCATCCATCTTGTCAGAGGTTAAAAATCCTACTAAAGGATGCAGGAATACTGGATAATGAATATACTAAACTTACAGAAGAGATTAATAAGAAATATGATGCATGTAAAAATATAGGGGGCACCATCAAAGCCCATACTAGTGAGTCCTCCATTATCAAGAGACTTTAATGACGTTGTAGCAAATGTATGGGGTAAGAACAAAACAACTTTCTCTTACACTGCATAGACATGGCAACTAGATTCAGTCTGTTAGCAGCAATATATAGGGCTGTAACTTTCAGTTAGAATCAGAAAGTGCTGGCCAACAGGGATGAAAAGAAATAAATACTCACTTCCCTGGCCTTGAAAAATATGCTGACCCTTCCATTCGACAGGACTGCTTGGGGCCTGCATCGAAAGACTCCTTGCAGGCCCCAGCAAAATGTAGTTCCAGTGGGTTCAAGGAGGCCACACACCCTTTTTAGGGCACTTGCTGCCATAAAGCAGGTAAGTTTAAAGGGCCAGGGAAATTGCCAGGGCATGGGGAAGGAGAGTGTTTGAGGATAGCATTTGGGGGTTGGGGGTGTCCGGGGTCAGGATGTGGAGGCCAGTTGGAGGTCCAGTGATGGCAGGAGGAGGGTCGGAAACACATTGGGGGTGGGGGTGGAGAGGAGCCTAGGTCTGGGAGGGTTGGGTGGGGAGTCGGAGATCCAGGAATGGGGGATCGGGGTCTGAGGGCATGAGGGGTAGTGGGGGGGAGTGCGGTCAGAGGTCCAGAGGGATGAGGTCGAAGGGCCAGGGATGGTTCAGAGGTTTGAGGGGGTGGGGGGGGTGTTGGTCCAAGATCGGAGGTGAGGCATGAGGGTGGTCCAAGGTCCGCTGGGGGTTGGGGTCTGGGTGGTGTTGTGGGGGGCGAGGGGTTTGGATGTCCAGGGGTTGTGGAAGGATGGGAGATCTGGCGGAGGAAGGTTTAGAGATGCGGGGGGGGTTGGGGGCCAGGGCTCCAGGGGGTCTGGGTTGGAGGTCCACAGTGGGTGGGGGGGTTCAGTGGTAGGCAGGACCGGGGGTGGAGAGGAGCCTAGGGTTGGGGCGGAGGATGGTTGTGGGGGCGTCAAAGGTCTGTTGGGGTGTTTCAAGATCCGGCGGGATGGGTGGGAAGCCTGAGGTATGGGGTGGGGAGGTGTCAGTGGTCTGGGGATGGGGGTGCGATCGTGGTCGGTGGGGGTGGGTCTGGTGTCTGGGTTCCAGGGGGATGGGGGGAGTCCGAGGTCCGGGGGTGGGTAGGGATCTGGAGGGAGGGTCGGAGAACAGGGTGGGGGTCTGAGGTCCAGGGGTATCCGAGGTCTGGGGAGGGTGGGGGGAATCAGAGGTCCAGGGGACCTGGGTTGGAGGTCCGGGGGTGCGGAGGGGTCTGAAGTCCAAGGTCCAGGAGGGGTTGTGGGGAGGCCCGAGGTCTGGGGTGGGTTGGGGGATGCTCTGAGGTCCGGATAGGATTGTTGGGGGGGTGGTGTCCAAGGTCTTGGGGAGTGGGTTTGGAACGGGGTGCGGGGGGGGTCCAATGTTTTGGGGGGGGGGGCGTGGTCCAAAGTTGGGTGGGAGTTGGTGTTGTCTGAGGTCAGGGTGGTGGGGGATTGAAGGTTGGGGGGTGTTGGAGTTGGAGGTCAGGGTTTGGCAGGTTGAGGGGTGGGGGTTGGGTGGGTGGTGGGGGGCGTCGGGGTGGGGTGGGGGTGGGGCGGGGGTTGTAGTGCCGGTGGGGGGAGTGTGGGGGAATCCTGTGAGGTCAGTCTGGGTCTTTAGAATAGGTACCCAGAAGTTAGAATAGGTTTTAATTCTTCTAACTTTTTCCAAGTAAGTATTGGTATAATCCCAGTGGTACTATCTGAAGTTAGTGATTTAAACTGCATTTTTAGATGGTTCCCAGCGCAGCGCAATTGTCCAGAAACCCTCCCAGAGGGATTCCCCAGCGTATCTACAGAGGACTCCCCAAATCCGATGCTGGGGAGCTTGTAAGCTACGGCCCATAGTAAAGACAAAAAGGTAATTGTGGACATGATATTGGGAAAATGGATAGGAATTGGATTGTGAGCACCTGCTAAATTCCTAACTGACAATACAGGTATAGAGGGAAACTGTGGAAATTAAACAAGCGTGTTTATGGGCTGAATGATGCATCAAAGGTGTGGTACTTCTCAGGAAGACCTGTCCTACTGAAAGCAGGTTGTATTCAGCTGAAGGCAGACCCAGCAATATTCTATTGGTATCACAAGGAGAAACCAGCAGGCATCTTTAAGATACATGTTGATGATTTCCTATGAGGTGGTTCTGCAGAATTTGAGCAATGGGTGATAATTAAAATAAACGTCGGGACTTTCCGTGCCCGCTGGCATTGGGTGTGTTCAGTGGCGTGAGCAGACAATATGGCAGAAGTCCAAAAATCAGTTTCACAATGTTGTGAAGCCAGTTTGTGATCGTCCACTCAGCCCGTTGATGGTGGGCTGCGTTTCTCACCATTGGACATCAGGAACCCCATTGTAATTCATCAGCATATCATTATAAGGCAGCTGGCCAGACTCATCCCCCGCTGAATCGTCCACCAATGTCAGCGGGCAAACACGCCAACGTGTTTCACAACAGCATATATAAGGTGTGCACTTGGCAAACTGCACTTCGCTCGGGACTTCGAGGTTTGTTTGCCTACCTTGCTTCGGGCAGTACTCACAGCCGTCAGTGCCAGGCTTCACAGACAGCAACACATCATTTATAGGGGGCTCATGGCAGATCTTTACCTACCAGGTCAGCCATATGTGGGTAGCTTTTCGATGGCTGCACGGCTAGGGCTTGCTTGGCGAAGAGGGAGAAGTAGCCTCAGGGAAGGGAAGAGGTTGCAGGATGAGGGCTCTACTGGGGAAAGAGGGTAAACCAGGGGATGTGTGGAGGCACATGTTGATCTATGCAAGTGTCCTCAAGATGGTGAGGGCTGAGGAGGAAGCTTCCAGAGGAGATGAGGCCAGGTGGACATGTGAGAATGGGTGGTGATGTCTCTTGAGCTGACAGTGAGTGAGACGCCAGTGAATGTGTGATGGGCTTGAGTGTGTGAGTTTAGAGTGATGAGATGGTTGCCATACTCTGGCTGCATGGATGAGATCATTCATCCTATATCTGCATTGGATGGCTTACCTCTTGTGTGCAGAATTGGTACTGATCACCACTGCCACCACCTCCCAAGCTGGGGTGGTAATGTTGCTGCCCTGTCCTGTGGCCAGAGCAGGTGTAGAGGACATCAGAGCGGCCTTCCATGGTGTCCAAAAGGTGCTCGAGGGCTGCAGTCTTCTTGCCTCTCAGGACCATGTCTTCTTTGCTGCAGTTCTGGGCTGGAAGCTCTGAGTGTGGCTGTACTTTAAATATGGTGCCTGGCATGATGAAGTGGCATAGTCATAGCATGGCAGGCAAATTGGAGCCCACCCACCATTGAAATGGTGCATATCCCGGGAATGTATAATTAGTGAGACAGGTTTGGGATGATACAGCATAAAAAGCTGCTGTTGCAGCCGGCGGGTAAAACGTTGTTTCACCCACCAACAACCGCACTTAGTGCAACCTGGGAAGATTCTGCCCTAAGAAGGAGTTTAAGATTGGAAGTCAGGCTTCCGGGGCATTTAAGTATATAGGGTTAGACACGAAGGTTAGGCAATAAGTTGGGAGGGACCTTGAATCAACAATCTTACTGAGAAAATGTCAATCTCATCACAATGAATTGGGCCAGCCCTCACAAGAGAGAATCTTGTATCCAAGGAATAAGCAGACCAATTCAGAAGTTTGGCTGGACAGTTGAACTGGTTGTGCAGTCATCAGACCTGATGCCAGTTTTGATGTATTGAAACTGAGCACTATGATGAAACATGTTACAGTCAAGGAGGTTGAGAGCAAATAAAACATTAAAAAAATTAAATTCAGAGAAATGCACACTCAAGTTTCCAGCCTTGGGTGATCCAGAAGATATGAAGTTAATCATTTTTAGCGATCCTTCAAATGCCAATCTTCCAGATGGATATTGTTGCAAAGCAGGGTTTATCATATCCTTGGTGAGGAAGAATAATAAATGTTTTCCATTGCCTAGGAAGGCAAGAAAATACAAAGGGTAGTTAAAAGCACCTTAGCTGCTGAAACACTGGTGCTAGTAGAAGCAATAGATATGGGGTGTACTTAACTAACGTTCTGGAGTAAGTCCTATACAAGGTGCAATCTGAGAAAAGTTTGCCCATTGAATGCTATGTGGATAACAAAGAGCGTCACTGAAAAATGGTTGAGGATTGACCTCAGAGATAAAAACAAAAAACTGCAGATGCTGGAAATCCAAAACAAATACAGAATTACCTGGAAAAACTCAGCAGGTCAGCAGGTTCTGTTGAAGGGTCATGAGGACTCGAAACGTCAACTTTTTTCTTCTCCGCCGATGCTGCCAGACCTGCTGAGTTTTTCCAGGTAATTCTGTTTTTGTTGAGGATTGACTTTGCTAGCGTAAAGGAAATGTTGGAAAGAAGAGAGATTTCTAAAATCAAATGGTGAGTGCAAGTCACCAATTGTCAGATTGTTTTATGAAGATAGATGCTTGCTCCATGAAATTATTACTTGCATTAGAAGAGGGATACCTTGTGTTGTAATGAGAACATGGAAAGCCAATATTTTCTTTTGCTTTATAATTATTTATAAATGCTAAAGAAACAAATAAATGTTGTTTAAAGAAAGGGTAATATGGGATCTGTTAATGGTTGCGCGGGAGATGAGGGCGGATGCGCGGGAGATGGGCCGGACACGGTTGAGGGCCCTGTCAACGACCGTGGGTGGAAAACCTCGGTTAAGGAAGAAGGAGGACATGTCAGAGGAACTGTTTTTGAATGTAGCATCATCGGAACAGATGCGACGGAGGCGAAGGAACTGAGAGAATGGGATGGAGTCCTTACAGGAAGTGGGGTGTGAGGAGCTGTAGTCGAGATAGCTGTGGGTGTCGGTGGGTTTGTAATGGATATTGGTGGACAGTCTATCACCAGAGATTGAGACAGAGAGGTCAAGGAAGGGAAGGGAAGTGTCAGAGATGGACCACGTGAAAATGATGGAGGGGTGGAGATTGGAAGCAAAATTAATAAATTTTTCCAAGTCCTGACGAGAGCATGAAGCAGCACCGAAATAATCATCGATGTACCGGAGAAAGAGTTGTGGAAGGGGGCCGGAGTAGGACTGCAACAAGGAATGTTCCACATACCCCATAAAGAGACAGGCATAGCTGGGGCCCATGCGGGTACCCATAGCCACACCTTTTATTTGGAGGAAGTGAGAGGAGTTGAAGGAGAAATTGTTCAGCGTGAGAACAAGTTCAGCCAGACGGAGGAGAGTAGTGGTGGATGGGGATTGTTCGGGCCTCTGTTCGAGGAAGAAGCTAAGGGCCCTCAGACCATCCTGGTGGGGGATGGAGGTGTAGAGGGATTGGACGTCCATGGTGAAGAGGAAGCGGTAGGGGCCAGGGAACTGGAAATTGTTGATGTGACGTAAGGTGTCAGAGGAATCACGGATGTAGGTGGGAAGGGACTGGACAAGGGGAGAGAGAAGGGAGTCAAGATAACGAGAAATGAGTTCTGTGGGGCAGGAGCAAGCTGAGACGATCGGTCTACCGGGGCAGTTCTGTTTGTGGATTTAAATCCTTTTCCCACCTATTTCCATTATATAAAATAAAAAAAAACCCACTAGAGCTATACCTTGAGTGCCCTACCATCCATTCTTAGTTAGCACATTCGTTTAGATAATATCACCAACTTTAACTTTAACACCTATGTGTTCTATTGTACTATTGTTGTTGACATCTTTTGATGATCTGCTTCTATCACTGCTTGTTTGTCGCTACAACCACACCAACCCCCCTCCACCTCTCTGTCTCTCTATCTCTCCGCCCCCCACACACACACCTTAAACCAGCTTATATTTCAGCTCTTTCCTGGACTCGAACTCAAGTTCTGTCGAAGGGTCATGAGGACTCGAAACGTCAACTCTTTTCTTCTCCGCCGATGCTGCCAGACCTGCTGAGTTTTTCCAGGTAATTCTGTTTTCCTTTGTCTTATGTCCTTGAATTCTTTGTTAAATCTCTCCTGAGCTCCCACCTATCCCTAACTTTCTATTTGCTCCATCTGCTCCACCCCCTCTCTTCAACAATATAAAATCCATCACATTTCTACCTCACTTCAGCTCTGATGAGACATATGAAATTGACACATTAACTTTGTTTCTCTCTCCACAAATGCTGCCAGACCTGCTGAGTTTGTCCAACATTTTTATTTCAGATTTCCAGCATCTGCAGTATTTTGCTTTTATGCCATGTTTAATATCAAAGTGTTTAATCGCAGGGGATACTGGAGGTACTCAGCAGGTCTAGCGGCATCTATGGACCGAGAAACAGTTAATGTTGCAGAACTGAAACATTAACTCTGTTTCTCTGTCCACAGATGCTGCCATACCTGCTAAATTTTTCCAGCATTTTCTGTTTTTAAGTCAATAAACTCTTTCAATAAAGAAAAGCTCTGGGTCTTGGTTTCTGCTTCACCAGGCTTGGATCCTATTAACATTCTGGATGCAGGTTCAATTGAAACATTCAAAAGGGAATTATACTGCTATCTGAAAAGGAAGAATGTGCAGGCTTCTGGGGAAAATGGCACGAGATGAATTTTTTTATTCATTCATGGGATGTGGGCATTGCTGGCTGGGCCAGAATTTATTGCCCACCCCTAGTTGCCCTTGAGAAGGAGGTGGTGAGCTGCCTTCTTGAACCACTGCAGTCCAGGTGGTGTAGATACACCCACAGTGCGGTTAGGATTTGATCCAGCAACTGTGAAGGAACGGTGATAGATTTTCATGTCAGGATGGTGAGTGACTTGGAGGGGAACTTCCAGGTGTTGGGTTCCCATCTATCTGCTGCCCTTGTCCTTCTAGATGGTAGTGGTCGTGGGTTTGGAAGGTGCTTCAGAGAGCTGGTACAGACACAATGGGCCAAATGGCCTCCTTCTGTGCTGTAACAGTTCTGTCCATCCACAGGTGCTTTCTATCAGACATCATTGGATGTCAGTCAAAACCAACAATAGGGAAAAACATACTTGACCTCATCCTCACCAACCTGCCTGCCACAGATGCATCTGTCCATGACAGTGTCGATAGGAATGACAACCGCACATGAGGTTACAGATCATGTACTAGTACAATTCTGCTGCTGCTGATGGCCTACAGTGCTCCATGGATGCCTAGTCTTGCGTTGCTAGATCTGTTCAAAATCTATCCCATTTAACATAGTGGTAGTGCCCCACAACACGAGGGAGGGTATCCTCAATGTGAAGGTGGGACATCATCTCCACAATCACTGTGCGGTTATCATTCCTATCGACACTGTCATGGACAGATGCATCTGTGGCAGGCAGGTTGGTGAGGATGAGGTCAAGTATGTTTTTCCCTATTGTTGGTTCCCTCACCACCTGCCGCAGACCCAGTCTCGCAGCTTTGTCATTTAGGACTCAGCCAGCTCAGTCAATAGTGGTGCTACCGAGCCACTCTTGGTGATGGACATTGAAGCCCCCCACCCAGAGTACATTCTGTGCTCTTGCCACTCTCAGTATTTCCTCCAAATGGTGTTCAACATGGAGGAGCACTGATTCATCAGCTGAGGGAAGGCGGTACGTGATAATCAGCAGGAGGTTTCTTTGCCCATGTTTGACCTGATACCATGAGACTTCATGGGGTCTGAAGTCGATGTTGAGGAATCCCAGCATAACTCCCTCCTGACTGTATACCACTGTGCTGCCACCTCTGCTGGGCTGTCCCGCTGGTGGGACAGGACATACCCAGGCATGGTGATGGTGGAGTCTGGGACATTACCTATGGCAGGCTGTTGCTTGACTTGTCTGTGAATCAGCTCTCCCAATTTTGGCATGAGCCCCCAGATGTTAAGCAAGGAGGACTTTGCAGGGTCGTCAGGGCTGAGATTGGCGGTGTTATTTCCAGTGCCTAGGTCGATGCCAGGTGGTCCGTCTGGTTCATCCTTTTTTGTGTCTTTGTTGTGGTTTATTACAACTGAGTGGCTTGCTAGGCCATTTAAAAGTCACATGTCGGCCAGATCAGGTAAGGATGACAGATTTCCTTCCCTAAAGGGCATTAGTGAACAAGATGGGTTTTTACAACAATCATTGCATTGGACTTTTAATTCCAAATTTTTATTGAATTCAAATTCCGCCCTCTACTATGGTGGGCTTCTAACCTGGGGTCTCTGGATTACTAGACCAGCGACAATACCACTATGTCATCACCTCCCCTTGGACGCTATGAGGGCAAGAAGGGCAGGACTGGTTGTCACGTAGCAAACAAGAGCACCTCAGTTGAGAGGCTGAAGCTAGTCCAATTCTACATTCCTATTGGAGTGGAAGGAGGAAGAAAAGTTGGTGGGTTGATATCTGAGCATGATCTTGAGTAATTTTAGGTCCCTGTTTACCATTACCATTAAGCCAGGGGATCAACCCTGGTTCAATGAAGAGTGCGGGAGGGCATGCCAGAAGCAGCACCAGCCATGCCTAATAATGAAGTGTCAACCTGGTGAAGCTATAACACAGGGTTACTTGCGTGTCAAACAGCATAAGCAGCAAGTGATAGAGCTAAGCGATCCCACAACCAACAGATCAGATCTAAGCTCTGCCATCCTGCCACATCCAGTCATGAATGGTGGTGGACAATTAAACAACTCACTGGAAGAGGAGGCTCCACAAATATCCCCATCCTCGATGATGGAGGAGCCCAGCACATCAGTGCAAAAGATAAGGCTGAAGCATTTGCCACAATCTTTAGCCTGAAGAGCTGAGTGGATGATCCATCTCGGCCTCCTCCGGTGGCCCCCAGCATCACAGATGCCAGTCTTCAGCCAATTCAATTCACTCCTTGTGATATCAAGAAATGGTTGAAGGTACTGGATACTGCCAAGGCTATGGGCCCTGAAAATATTCCGGCTGTACTGAATACTTGTGCCCCAGAACTTGTTGTGTCCCTAGCCAAGCTGTTCCTGTGCAGCTACAACACAGGCATCTACCCTGCTATGTGGAAAATTGCCCAGGTATGGCCTGTACACAAAAAGCAAGACAAATCCAACCCGGCCAATCACCGCCCCATCAGTCTACTCTCAATCATCAGTAAAGTGATGGAAGGGGTCATCAACAGTGCTATCAAGCAGCATTTGCCTAGCAATAACCTGCTCACAGACCCCCAGTTTGGGTTCCGCCAGGGCCACTCAGCTCCTGACCTCAATATTGTCTTGGGTCAAACATGGACAAAAGAGCTGAACTCCCGAGGTGAGGTGAGAGTGACTGCCCTTGACATCAAGGCAGCATTTGACTGAGTGTGGCATCAAGGAGCCTCAGCAAAATTGGAGCCAATGTGAATCGGAGGAAAACTCTCCACTGGTTGGAGTCATATCTAGCACAAAGGAGGATAGTTGTGGTTGTTGGAGGTCAGTCTCAGCTCCAGGACATCACTGCAGGAGTTCCTCAGGGTAGTGTCCTAGGCCCAACTATCCTCAGTTGCTTCATCAATGACCTTCCTTCCATCATAAGGTCAGAAGTGGGGATGTTCGCTAATGATTGCACAATGATCAGCACCATTTGTGACTCCTCAGATACTGAAGCAGTCCATGTCCAAATGCAGCAAGACCTGGACAATATCCAGGCTTGGGCTGACAAGTGGCAAGTAACATTCACACTACAGAAATGTTAGGCAATGGCCATCTCCAACAAGAGAGAATCCAACCATCGTCCCTTGATGTTCAATGGCATTACCATCACTGAATCCCCCACTATCAACATCCTGGGGATTACCATTGACCAGAAACTGAACTGGACTAGCTATATAAATATTGCAGCTATAAGAGCAGTCAGAGGCTAGGAATTGTGTGACGAGTAACTCCCCTCTTGACTCTCCAAAGCCTGTCCACCACCTACAAGGCACAAGTCAGGAGTGTGATGGAATACTCACCACTTGCCTGGATGAGTGCAGCTCCTACAACACTGAAGAAGTTGGAAAACGTCCAGGACAAAGCAGCCCACTTAATTGGCACCACATCCACAAACATTCACTCCCTCCACCACCAACACACAGTAGCAGCAGTGTGTACCATCTACAAGATGCACTGCAGGAACTCAACAATCCCTTTACACAGCATCTTCCAAGCCCACAACCACTACCACCAGGAAGGATAAAGGCAGCAGATAGATAGGAACACCACCGCCTGGAAGTTCCTCTCCAAGTTGCTCACAATCCTAACTTGGAAATATATCGCTGTTCCTTCACTGTCGCTGGATCAAAAGCCTGGAACTCCCTTCCTAACAGCACTGTGGGTGTACCTACACCACATGGACTGCAGCAGTTCAAGAAGTCAGCTCATCACCACCTTCTCAAGGGCAACTAGGGATGGGCAATAAATGCTGGCCCAGTCAGCGAAGCCCACATCTCGTGAATTAATTTTAAAAAATAGGTCCTTTCCTGCTTCTTTGAAAGTATAAATTTTCTTCCCTGCAGGTCTTCTGCCTGTCGGGACTTCTCAGTTCCTCTCCAATGTTACGTCTAATGACTCTTCCCCTTGAAATCAGCTACAGGTCTTTACATTTTGTCGCTTAGTTTCCTGTCTCCTTTCCCTCTCTCCTCCCTTCCTCACTCCAACCACTCATGTCCAATCATCGCTCTTCCTTAGCCCATCCAAGTTAACTAACCATGGGACAGCTGATGGGTGAACGAGCAGCCATGCCTCCACATTTTGGACGATGCTAGTGCACCACAGTTGAAGCACTGTGCATGTTTCTGGTCTCCACATTACAAAAAAGAACATAGAGGCACTGGAGAAGATAAAAGAGTATTTACAAGGAGGATACAAGACCTCAGTGGTTATAAACAATGAGGAAAGACTGAGCAAGTCAGGTCCTCTTTTCTCCAGAAAAGATAAGGCTGAGGGATGACCTGACAGAAGTCTTTTAAATTGTGTAGGTTTTTAATAGGGTAGGCCAAGAGAAGGTGTTTCCATTTGTGGAAGGTCCAAAACAATGGGTCGTAAAAGAAGATAGTCGCAAATAAATCTAATAGGGTATTCAGAAGAAACTTTGAGTGTGAGATTAGTAGAGTTACTAGTGAATTATTAGAATGTGTTATCCATTACCATATAGAGTATTTGAAGCAATCAGTGTAGATGTATTTACGGGGAAGCTACATAAATACATGATGGAAGAGAGAAGGATTTTCTGATAAGATTATATGAAACAGGATAGGAAGAAGCTCATGTAAAGCATGTAGAGCATAAATACCAGCATGGACAAGTTAGGCTGAATGGCCTGTTTCTGTGCTGTAAATTCTATTTAATGAAAAATCTAGGCTGGGATCTTATTTGTGAACTACCTAATAGAAATTTCTCCTAAATTAGCTTTTAAAGATGCACATTACTGGTACCCTAATTGTCAATGCCTGAAATACTGTACATTTCCAAATAAGTTATGTATAAGGGTTTAAATTCTTTCTGATGAAAGGTCACAATCTGAAGCATTAACTCTATTTCTCACTTCACAGATGCTGACAGACCTGCTGAGTATTTCCACCATTTCTTTTTATTTCCAATTTCCTGCATCCACAGTATTTTGCTTTTAAATCCTTGTTTTATTTGTTTTCCCATGATATGGATTCAGTATTGGCACTCCCTCTGCCAATAAAGACAGGCCACAAGAGGATCTGATTTTCTGAAACTTTCTGCCTGATAGTGAGTGTAGTAATTGTAAATAAAGCCCTTCATACTGTTATGGAGATCATGTGGCTGTACGGGTGAATCAGCCATAAGCATGGGTAATATTAGGGGTGGAGCTTTCTAGCCTTGGTCTTGGTACAAGCATGTAGCTTCATCAGGAGCTCTGTAAGTAAAATTTACTGTTTCTAACAAGAAACCTGTCCAGAACCCCACGTGTATTACAGTGAGATGTCTGTGACGAAAGATTCAGGAAGGGGCTCTCAAACAGAAATCCGCTTGCTACATTCTGTGACAGCGGGCAAAATTTCCCCCCCGTTGAGGGGGAGTTTTAAGAGCGGGTGTGCAGAGGCGCGCCTCTGATCGGTGCCCCCGATTAGGGGCGCACTGCCATTTTACGTGGGTGGGCCAATTAAGGTCTGCACGGAGGTGCTATGCTCTCCCTGTGCGCGGTGGGGGGGGGGGGAGGGGGGGGTAATTCCCTGAGCCAAGAGTGCGCTCTTTTGCCACATGAGTTGGGACCTGTCCATCACTTTTAAATGCAGTTTAATTACATTTTTTAAAACCTACATGACACCACATCCTGCCCATGGATGAGGTTTCATGATTTTTCTAATGCCTGCCAGGGCTCCTGGCCTGCCCGCCAACCTTAATGACCCTGTCAATGGCCTTGATTGGCCATTGACAGGTTGGCGGCCACACAGCTGATTCTGCTGAGCCCCCGCCTACCTGAAAATTTAAATGGAGTGGGGTGACATCGGGAGTTCACCGACCAGGAAATCCTGAGCAGCACTTGGCAGGTCATAACATTCAAGGCTATGGGCCAAGTGCTGGTAAATGGGATTAGGTGGGTAGATCAGGTGTTTCTCACGTGTCGGTGCAGACTCGATGGGCCGAAGGGCCTCTTCTGCACTGTGTGATTCTGTGATTCTCTGATTTGTACGACTTACTTAGTGCATTGCGGTATCCTGATGCCTTGCTGTGCAATTGAGCGACTTTTCTGGCTGTCCATTATACTGTATATAAACCCACCTGAGCACTGTTATTAGCTTCAAACATGGAAATCAGTCCCAGGTAATCATTAAGTGCCAGCCTTGGCACCGTGGGAACACTCTTGATTCTGAGGTCTTGAGTTTCTGCCCCTCTCCAGAGACTTGAGCACATAATATTTGTAGCCATTCCTGTGCCTTAGTGTCTGTGTTTTATTGTCTTATTGTCAGGGGTGCCCTCTTTCAGATGAGACATTCAACTGAGGGCCCAACTTCCCTGTTCCCAAGCAGATGTAAAAAATCCCAAGGCATTATTTGAAGAAGAACATGGCACTTTTTCCTTGCCCCGGCCTACACCCTGAACTGAAACCTAAAACAGATGATCAGGTCATTTATCTCACTGTTTCTTTCACCATGAGTGTGCATCAGAGCAGTGACTACACTTCAAAAGTACTTAAATCACTGTGAAGCACTCTAGGACATCCTGAGGAATTAATTTCCTTGTTTATTTGAACTGTCTGATTCCTTAATTAGCTTTCATTCTACACTCACTACTGTCTGATGTACAGATATTTTGATGGTAATCACCCCAGGTTGCAGTTGATGACAATTCTTCACATTTATTTGGTAAAGGACATTATGAATTAGAATGTTTGTCAGTCAGAGAGGCATTATCATTCAAGAGGTCCACACAGATGAAGAATGCTATTTGGCTCATCCATACCATTTATAATCTCATCGATGTCTGCAGTCTCCTCACAGTTTCCTTGTCTCGAGGCTGACAAACTCAAGTTTCTCTTGTTTTTGCTCAAAGCTCAGTCCTTTGACTCAATAGATTTCCCATTGAAAAAAAGACATACGGTCTCGAAACGTTAACTCTGTTTTTCTCGCCACAGATTGTTAGACCTGCTGAGTTTTTCCAGCATTTTCTGTTTTTGTTTCAGATTCCCCATTGTCTCGTTTCCCCTTTGCCTCTTGTAATGACTTGACGGAGTGGACAGGTTTCAACGAGCAACAGATAAACCTTTTTACAGGGAGCTTTTCAGGTGCTACATGCATGATCAGGTACCTCCTCAGGAAGCCCTAACCCCGGGTTGCTCAAGCTTAGGCCTCATTGGTTGGAGCCTCCAAGAACATCGCATGACCCATGATAGACAGAAGGAGAGGCTATACCTGCAGTTACTACACCTCCAGATCTTGAATATTTTATGTGCATTTCAGTGACCCAAAAGGACATGTTACTTGAGGTGTGTCCTGATTAGAGCCCTTTTAAAGTTTGAGGGTGACTTCCATTTCAGTGCACTCAAGCCTTTTTGTCAATGTTCCACATTGGGTTGGATATATTAATTTTTTTTTTTAGCCCTAGATCTTTCAATTCATCCTTGGCCACTTCTTTTTTTAATTACTATTCTCAGGATGTTGGTGTCATTGGCAAGACTGGAATTTCTTACCTGGTCCTGGTTGCTAGGGTTGAGTTGGTTGCCAGGCTGCTTCAGAAATCAGGTAACAATCAAACATATGTTTTTAGGACTGAATTCATAACTAGGCTAGATCAGATGAGGACGGCAGATTTCATTCCTTAAAAAAGGACATTTTTGAAGTAGTTGGACTTTTACAACAATCTAACAGTTTCATGGTCCTTTTTATGGTTTTTGCCTTTTAGAACTAAATTCAAATTCTGAAACTGCCAAGGGGACATTGCAACTCATGTTCTGCTGGATTGCTAGTCCAGTAACAGAACACTACAACATCTATGCCATGTTATCTTTGGCTCTAAAATGTTGCATCTGGCACTTTTCACACCTCACTTTCTGGGTACAGTGGCCAACGGGAATCACAAAACATAGCATTGAATCTAATCCAGGCTGAGGCTCTGAAAGGCCCTTTTGTTCAATTGTAAAGGCCCTCAAGTGAAATGGGTTTGTTCAGACAAAACCCCAGTTCTCAGTGAGTGTGCCCTTCAGTACAAACTAATCACAAATTTAGAACTGAACCAATTGTGTGAAGCAGGCAATGGGAAAATGGTCACCCTGGAGGTCTTTTAAAGTTAGAGTTGGTGTACATTGTTGGATCAGTTAGGGTTGGCAAACATCGAGGATTGTCCTGGAATCTCCAGGAAATCACAATTATTCTCCTGGACACTGTTGACGCTCCGAATGCAGTACTGATGGAACGTTGCACTGTTGGAGGTTCCATCTTTTGAATGAGATGTTAAATTGAGTTCCCATCTGCTTGCTTGGGTGGATATGTTAGATCCCATGGCACGGTTTTGAAAATGAGCTGGGGAGTTATCTCCGATGTCCTGGCCAATATTCAATCAACATTACAGAAATTGGCTAGGTCATTATTACATTGCTGTTTGTAAGAGTTTTCTGTTGGCAAATTGGCTGCCATGTTTCCTATATTCCAAAAGTGATTACACTTCAATAATACTCCATTGGCAGTAAAGCACTTTAAGATGTCTGGTTTGTCAGGAATGGCAAATTTTATGCTGTGAGCAGCCTGGGGGAAGAGTTATAAAGACATTAAAATGTGTTACTTCTGATTTCATTTTCCCTGAACACTTATTGATTGTTTTTATTATTAGTTGTAACAGTATTGTAAATGGGGAAGAAAACAGTTTCACCAGGTGGAGCTGTTGGAGGTGGGAAACCATGTGAAGAAACCTCTAGGAATGGATTTAATCAGAGTTGGTCACACTGACACAGTGGAGGGACATTACTTTTTCAGCAATTAAAAGTTAAGGGGGTTAATTTCTGCTTTGGATGCAATTGGGAAATTGGATGCAAATTGCTTTTAAAATTGTGGTGGTTCCATTACGGTTCAAGATTCTGCTAAGATTTATTTGCATAGTCACAAATGTAAAATCTTCCATGACCCAGTTCAATTGGGCAGCGCAGTAAACCATGACAGTCTCTGTAGTGGTTCTGTGACTAGGTAGGTAGCATTCCTGCCTCTGAGCCAGGTGTCCTATGTTCAAGTCCCACTGCAAGACTTGTTGGATGAAGAAGGAGTGTTTGTGATGTGGTTCAAGTAGGCTGATCATCAGCATGCAAATCCTTCTACTATGCCCCAAAGGGAAATAAGTGTGGATGGTGATGTCAAACAAATAATTGAAAAACGTTCATTGATCTATTTATGAATAGTAACCTGTTTTATTCATACATGAAATGGGTTCATTACAAAAAAAACAAGATCATAGAAATTTGGGACTGTCCGTTTTTGGTTGCCTTCACCCACTGAGTGTCTAGGACATCCTAGTGATACCCTCCTAGGTAATTTGTAAAGCTCCAGAATGGAGCCTGCTTGGGGTGGGATGGGGCATTGGATCTTGGCTGTGCATTGGGTATCTCCCTGGAATTAGGCAGCAAACTCCAGTGGAAGCCTGCCCACTATCGCTGGCCAGTCAGTGCCTGGAGTGCTTGATGCCCCAGGACTACGATCCCTCAAACACCTTGGGCACAAGAGCAAAGATTCACAAACAACAACCAGCCACAATGTGACATCATTCAAGAAGAATAAAATCAATGAGGAAACCAGCCTTTTGTCGTAAGCTGTCAATATTTTCTGTCCATTTTTAATTTCCTTAGATTTATGTTGCTGGGACTCTAGTGTATGGAAGCATTGCAGTTGTACAGAGCGACAGGGCAAGTGCTGCCTCAGTCAATTCATTAGCTAATTACTTCACTGGATTTCCTTGTGGAAAAGTTAAATTGTCAGCATTTAATCGACAACACCAGTTAAAGAAGTAATTGAGGAGGTGATAATAGACTCAAATTGCTCATGGCAAAGGATTCATTGATCAGTAACTCCATTACCCCATTTCCTCTGCTGTGACCATTTGACATGCAAGCACGAGTTTCTGCTCAGTCTATCCAACAAAGCTGTGTATGCTGCCAGCACTGTGCACGCGCAGATACACTGCTTTACTCCGTGACGTCATTGCAAGTGATGAAGTAGGCAATGGCTAGGAGCTGAGATGCTTATTAAACAGCTATTCAAGATATTGATGAAAAAAGCCACACCATCTATGAGTCGGTAGGGTGGAGGGGAGGAATGGAGCCGGGGATCGGGATGGGGAGGGAGGGGATCGCTGGAAACTGCAGGGAGACCACAGCCAGACTGCCCACCCACTGCTCAGAAACTGGGTGGATGGTTTCAGGATTAGAATAAGATCCAACTGGCGCTGTGTCTCCTGCAAATGGCAAAATTGGTTTTCTGTGCATACGTGGATGCATGGTCATCTTGTGATGGCAGGAGACACAATGATTCAACAAAGACAAGTGCATAGGCTTTTCAGAAGTGATCAATCCTATTAGCAACAGCAACAACTTATATTTATATAGCTCCTTTAATGCATTAAAATGTCCCAAAGTGTTTTACAAGAGCATTATAAAGCAAAAATGAGACACTGAGCCACATGAGGTGATATTAGGGCAGATGGTAAAAGGCTTGGTCAAAGATGTTTTAAGGAGTATCTTAAGGGAATAAAGTGAGGGAGTGAGGCAGAGAGGTTTAGGGAGGGAATCCCTGAACTTGGGGCCTGTGCAACTAAAAGTGTAGCCACCAATAGTGGAGCAATTTGAATTGGGGGTGGACAAGAGGCCAGAATTAGAGGAGCGCAGGCATCTCAGAGAGCTGTGTAACTGGAGGAGATTACAGAGATAAGGAAGGGTGAGGCCATGGAGGGACTTGAAAATGAGGATCAGAATTTTAAAATCAAGGCATTGCTTAACTGGGAGCCAATGTAGATCAGTGAGCATAATGATGATGGGTGAAAAGGACCAAGTGCGAGTAAGGATATGGGCAGTAGAATTTTGGATGGCCTCAAATTTACAGAGGGTAGAATATCAGAAAGCAGCCACGAGTACATTGGAATAGTCAAGTCTACAGGCAATGAAGGTATGAATGAGGGTTTCATCAGCGGATAAGCTGAGGTATGGGTGAAATGATGATGTTACAGAGGTGCAGATAGGTGGTCTTAGTGATGCACACCTCAGGGTTAAATATGACGCAAAGATTGCAAACAGGCTGGTTTAATCTCAGACTGTTGCCAGGGTGATTGATGGCATTGGTAGCTAGGAACCGGAGTTTAGAGAGGGGATTGAAGATAATGGTTTAATTCTTCCCACTATTAAATTGGAGGAAATTTCAGCTCATCCAGTACTGTCGGATAAGCAGCCTGATAATTTAACAGCAGTGCAGCAGCCGAGAGGGGCGGTGATGAGGCAGAGTTAGGGTTGTCACCGTACAGGCGAAATCTAATGCTGTGCTTTCAGATGATGTACATAAAAAATAGGAGGGGGCCAAGGATAGATCCTTGTGGGACACCAGGGGGTAACAGTGCAAGAGTGGGAAGAGAAGCCATTGCAAGTGATACTCTGGCTGTGATTATATAGTTAAGAATAGAATCAGGCGAATGCAGTCCCACCGGTCTAGCTGACAGTGGATAGGTGTTGGAGGAGGATGGTGTGATCAACTGTGTCAAAGGCTGCAAGCAGCTTGAGAAAGATGAGGAAGCAAAGTTCACCTTTGTCAAGTCATGTAGTTAACATACCACATACATGTGGGGCTTATTGCAGTGGAACGTGTGAGTAGGGTAGGTGCACGTGTGTGTATGTGTGTGTGTTTATGTGTGTGTCTGTGTCAGTAGCTGTCTAGGTGTGTGTGTGTGTGTCTAGGCAGCCTTAACTATGGCTATTTTTGTGGGTAGATAAGTGTAGGCGTGAGCGTGTGTGTGTTGGTAGGTGTATGTGTGTGTCTTTGTGTACATATGTGTGCGTGCATTTGCAAATGTGTAGGTAGGCAGATGTGTGTGTATGTGAGTGTGTGTGTGTGTTTGTGTGTGTAAGGTAGGTGTGTGTGTAAGTAGGTAGGTGTGTGTGTGTGGGTATGGGTATATGTGTGTGTAAGTAGGTAGGTGTATGTGTGTGTCTTTGTGTACATATGTGTGCGTGCGTTTGCAAATGTGTACATAGATAGATGTGTGTGTATGTGGGTGTGTGTGTGTGTGGTGTGTGTGTGTGGTGTTTGTGTGCGTGTGTGTGTATGTGTAAGTAGGTAGGTATGTGTGTGTGAGTATATGTGTGTGTAAGTAGGTAGGTGTATGTGTGTGTTGCATGTATATTGTGATAGGTAGGTATATGTCCAGGTACCCACGTATCCACTCTAGACTGACATTTTGGCTGGAATTTTCCGGCCCCATTGTAGCGGGACCTGCCGTGGGCGAGGTGGTGCCCCAGCCAGGAATCCACTGAATTGTGTGGCACCAGAAGATCACGGTGGGCGGCAGGTGTGGAAAATCCCGCCCTTTGAAAAACTATCTTTTGGGTGTGGTGTTGAACTGATGCCTTATCTACCTCAAGTGAATATAAATGATCTATTATTATTCAAAATGAGCAGGAGGTTCTCCTGGTTTGTATGTCAATACAATTTCCTCAACCAGTACCACAAAAAACAGAATTATTACTCATTTATCTTTATTTGTTCTTTGTAGGAGCTTGTTCTGTGCAAATTAGCTACCATATCTGCTGCAAACCATGATTGTTTCTAAAGAAGTTAATTGGTTGTATGGTACTTTTGGTTGTTGAGGACCTAAGGTCCGATCGTTGGATAAGACATTAAACCAAGGCCCCATCTGCCTTTTCAGGTGGACATAAATCCCGTGGAACAATTTAAAGAGAAGCAGGGTAGTTCTTGCCAGTATTCTGTTGTTAATCCCTTAATCAACACTTGAAACAGATAAAACCATTTTGATGAAATGTCGTTGAACTGAAACATTAACTCTGTTTCTCTCTCCACAGATGGCGCTTGACCTGCTGAGTATTTCCAGCATCTTATGGTTTTATTTCAGATTTGCAACAGCCACAGTAATTTGCTTTTGACCTTAAAATAGATAATTTACTCAAACATATGAACATACGAATTAGGAGCAGGAGTAGGCCATTCAGCTCCTCAAACCTGCTCCGTCATTCAATAAGATCGTGGCTGATCTGATTATTGGCTCAACTCCATGTTCCACCTACCCCCGATAACCTTTGACTCCCTTGTTAATCAAGAATCTATCTACCTCAACCTTGAAAATATTCATTGATCCTGCCTCTATCACTCACTGGGCAAGAGAGTTCCAAAGATTCACAGCCCTCCAAGAGAAAAAATTCTCGCCATCTCAGTCTTAAATGGGAGATCCCTTATTGTTTTTAACTGTGTCCCCTAGTTCTCGTCTCTCCCACAAGGGGAAACATTTTTACAGCATCCACTCTGTCAAGTCCCTTCAAGATCTAATGTGTTTCAGTAAGATCACCTCTCAGTCTTCTAAACTCCGCTGGGCACAGGCCCAACCTGTTCAACCTTTCCTCATAAGGTACCCCATCCTCACCCCAAGTATCTGTCAAGTGAACCTTTTCTGAACTGCCTCTAACTCATTTATGTCTTTTCTTAAATTAGGAGATCAAACCTGTATGCAGTACTCTAGACCCTATACAACTGTAGCAAAACACCCCTACTCTTATATTCCATTCCCCTTGCAATAAACATCAGCATTCCATTTGCCTTCCTAATCACTTGCTATACCCATATACTAACTTTTCCTGATTCTTGTACCAAGAAACCCAGATCCCTCAGCACCCAAGAGTTGTGCAATCTCTCTCCATTTAAATAATATGCTGCTTTTCTATTTTATAGAGTAATTTATTTCATTGCTGTTAGTGAGAGATTGCAGTCTACAAATTGACTACTGAAACTTCTACATTACAAAAATAACTACACCTAAAAAAAAATTGTTGTTAAGCACATGGTGATGTCCTGAGGTTGTAAAAGGCAGTGCAAAGTTTTACTTACTATAAATATTGTCTCATTTTTTTAGAAGCTCTTATCACTATTAGTATTCAATGGCTCCATATTATTCTTGTTTGCTTGCCAGAGGGGTAAGTCCTAAATCCACTGGAACAAAAGAACGTTCTGCAATTCAAACCTATCATTACTACTTAACCCTGTTAAGCTGAACAAAAGATATCCTGAAAATTAATTTGTTTATCGATCATTCACTTTTCATATGCAAATGACAACCAAGCTTGGACACAACCGTAGAATTGCAATTTTCCAATATGTCCTCATCTTAATCTGAACCTTGGCCTCATGCTTTTTATATTCATTCCAGCAACATTTCTAACAGTGAACAAATAGAGAATGACACATCATTTTTTCTTTATCCATTCATGGGACGTGGACATCTAAAGTCTAATGTAAGCCTGACCAGGCAATGATGGCGGATTTTCTTCCCTTAAGGACATTCAGTGAACTAGGTGGGTTTTTACAACAATTGATCATAGTTTCATGGTCACCATCGCTGAGACTAGCTTTCAATTCCAGGTTTAGTAATTGAATTTAAATTCCATTTACATGTTTCCTTATGCAATTATTTTCACTCTTACATTTTCACATAGTATCCTGGGCTTTATTAATAGGGGCATAGAGTACAAGAGCAAGGAGGTTATGCTGAATTTATATAAAGTACTCGTTAGACCTCAGCTTGAATATTGTGAACAGTTCTGGGCACCACATTGCAGGAAGGACATGAACACGTTGGAAAGAGTGCAGAAGAGGTTTACAAGAATGGTTCCAGGGATGAGAACTTTCAGCTATGAGGATAGGTTGGAAAGGTTGGGACTGTTCTCTTCAGAGAGGAGAAGGCTAAGAGGAGATTTGATAGAGATGTTCAAAATCATGAGGGAGTTGAATAGAGTAGATAGGGAGAAGCTGTTCCCATTCATAAAAGGATCAAGAATGAGATTTAAAGCTGATTTAAAGTGATTTGCAAAAGAAGCAAGTGTGACGTGAGGAAAAACTTTTTCACACAATGAGTTGTTCGGGTCTGGAATGTGCTGCCTGGGAGTGTGGTGGAAGCAGTTCAATTGAGGCATTCAAGAGGGAATTAGATGATTACTTGAATAGAATCAATGTGCAGGGGTACAGGGAAAAGGCAGGGCAAAGGTACTGGATCACAATGCTCATTTGGAAAGCCGGTGCAGACATGATGGGCCAAATGGCCTCCTTCTGTGCCATTAAAATTCTGTGATTCCGATTCTGTGATTTAACAACTTACTATTGAATGAATGAATTGCCCACACATGTCCTTCATTGCTCTTTGCTCACGTATATCTCTTAAGTAGCACAAGGAAGGTTCCACAAACTGAATGTTTGACAGGATAATCTCAAAAGATAATAAAACAAAACAGATTCACTGCACCCCCTCAGCCCAAAGAAACTTTTTAGACTGCAGTAAATGTTTAATAAGGTACCTGGGTTGATTGAGCCACTAGTGGAGAGGTTGGGCTCTGAACTCAAAGGAGCTCACTGAGCTTGTACCTTAGCTTTGCATTTCACTCCCAATTTTTCCTAGGAGTCCCTTTTCTTACTTCAAAGAGGAGGCCAACTTAATCAATAACGTGTCCCAAGCAATTTGCTCAACATTTTCATAGAAGGGCTTGTAAGCTCCTTTACTTACAATTAAATCTCATCCAGAAATAAGCAAATGAAGAGGCATACAAGCCGGCAGAGTTACCATGGTGACAGCCATATGGCATCCTGTGAAGCCTTGATCCTGATGAAAGTGGAAGGTGCCTCAAGATGTGACAGTTAATACCAGGGGAATACAAGTGACCTTTATAGACTACTTCCTGACCTGTCACAACAAACGCTCAGCACAATTTTGTAATCTACATGCTGATTACTAAGATTAAGGGGATAATGGCTTCCCTCAGTGCTTGACAAGGAACAGGACGTTTCATGACAAAGAATTCTGTCAGTAAGCCTGGTTTTGCCTCACCCACAATTATAGGTACATGCACTAAGATTACAAGCTGAAGTGATGTTGACATTTATTGCCAAAACATATTATTTGAAAATCTGAAGTTTTAATTTCTATGTCATTTAGTTCTGGTGGAGGCCTTCTTTCAAATCTACTTTCTCACAACTAGAACAGAAGTCATTTTATTGTTAAATCATTTTTCATAAGTAATTTTAAAAGATTTTTTTATTTGAAAACATCCTGGAGATTAAATCCTGGTTTGAGATCCAGAATTAGTATTAGAGTCATAGCATCATTATGGCACAGTTGAATCAAGGTCAGCCATTTGTATTCTTCTCTTCCATTGTATTGCATGCTCTCTCCAGATATGGAACACTGATGCTTGGGAGCACACATGATGGAATTAAACATGCAACACATGGTCCCTTGTCCATTAGAAATGTTGTGCCAGGTTTTGCAGGAGTGGGCCATTGTTAGACTTGTACGTGCATGTTTATGTATGAACCATTTTTATCCACAAAGTTTCTGGAATTGCTAGCTGATAACAGCACAGCGAGGGAATCTGGGACAAACAGTGCATCTCCTTAATGAGATTTAAGGACAGACAAACGCAGAGGTAAAATTGAGAAGGAGGGTGAATTATAACGGATGAATTCAATGCGCAATAATGTGAAGAAATAGAGAGGAGGAAAGAAAGATTAGGTTGAAAGAAAGAGAGAAAGGAAAAAATAAAACATTTAATTTTCTGCAGATATTTTGGGTGTGAAAGAGCCTCCAAAGTAGTCAAGGAAGGAATCTCGAGCTGCAATGTTGTTTTAGCCCATGTTTAGCTCAATATGCCATATTGATGAAGCAGCTGAAATGCAAGCTAGCGCCTTACATTGAGAATAGGAAAGGGGCTATTTTGTAATTAAATTGCCTGGTAGCACTGACTAAAGAGCATGCATAGCATTTTTTTTGGGCAGCACATAAATTAACTACCTCATCTAACCAGCCAATTGAGAGTCATTGTTGAGGGCTTCAAGTTCTACCTAAAGGCATTCATTCTTGACTTGCTGCTGGAGGTCTCAAGAGGACTTTTGAAACACATTGGGAGACTTTCTGGGCTAATTTGTCATGGCTTCACCAACATTCTATCACCACTTATTCCAGACATTATTGTCATGAAGAGATATTAATGTCCATAATGTTATTGGAAATTATTTTTAAAATTGAGTTGTAGTGGGGTCTGTGTCTATGTGTGTGACAGTGTGTGTCTTACTTGGATTAAAGCCAGCTAGTCTGGGTGTTTTGATGAATAGTAGTTTGAGATGTTAATTAGGTAAATAGTAAGGAAGTTGAAAGGTAAAGTGTAAATTTGCATTTGTTGAATAAAGCATTCAGGAGTGGGAGTAAAATCT
Organism: Carcharodon carcharias; assembly: GCF_017639515.1. Lineage (NCBI taxonomy): Eukaryota > Metazoa > Chordata > Chondrichthyes > Lamniformes > Lamnidae > Carcharodon > Carcharodon carcharias. The sequence goes on along the minus strand of NC_054480.1, from coordinate 69,537,989 downwards.
TGCACCTAGCTGCGAGATGCCAAGCAGTGTTTATATTACTAATAGAATTAGTGGGTTGAAAATGTTATTGTTAGAAGATGTGAAGTTAAAAGCCTAGTGATACCATGGAAAATTTACATTTAAAGAGGAAGTCAGGTATAAAGAGAGAAAGGAGATTGTGTGTAAGGTAGATGCATTTAAGATCTAACCAGCCTGTAAGCCTCCAACTGTGTCTGCAAGGAATCAAATTGTAAGGAACCTCATTTTTGAATTTGTAAGGTCAGATGTGCTTTGCATGGTGTATGTGTAAAATCTATGGGTTACTGTTGTCTTGGTGTAGATTTAGCTGGGAGTGATTAATTTGGGGATTTGTTTAAAAGTTATTATGGTAGTAATTTGTAGACATGTGCATGTGTTTAGTTTGTTGTTAAATTAATAAATGTTTAATTTAGTTTTATATAAAAAAAACCTCTTGAGGCTTGGTGGTCTTAATCCTGAATTCAGAGCTGCATCTCAAACATACCAACTGAAAATATAGGTTATGACAGTTGTTTCAAGTTCCCCTCCGGGGTTTAAAATAACTCAGTCTTTACCAACTGCTGTGTCATAACAATTATAGGTACATAGGAACAGAAGTAGGCCCTTGTGCCTGATGTGTTATTCAATAAAAATCGGCGAATCTATGACATAACTCCATAAATCTGCCTTTGCCATATCCCTTAATACCTCTGGTTAACAGAAATCTATTAATCTCAGTTTAAAAAGTAACTCTTTTTAATTTTTAACATTGAGTCCCATTTGTGGAAGAGAGTTCCAAACTTCTACTACCCTTTGTGTGTCAGTGTTTGCTAATTTCACTCCTGAAAGGTTTGGATTGAATTTTTTACCATGTCTCCTAGTCCTAGTACACTCTAACCAGCTGAAATAGTTTCTCTCTATCTACCCTATCTGTTCCCTATAATATTTTGAAAACTATGATCAAAACTCCCCATAACTTTCTTAATTCAAGGGAATACAATCCTAGATTGCAGCATCTCTCTTTGTAAATTAACCCTTCGAGTCCCAGTATCATTCTGGTAAATTTACACTGCACTCCCTCCAAGACCAATAGCTACTCCCCGACATGTGGTGCCCAGAATTCTGGTACTTCAGGTGTGGCCTAACCGGGGGCTTTGTATGACTTTGCATAACTTATACCCCCTATATTCTAGTCCTCTAGATAAAAAAGCAAGCATTCCACAGCCTTGTTCATGATATTTTAATGATCTATTTACCTGGATCCCCCTTGTCTCATTGAACCTCCACTAGTTGTTTCTAGCTTTTCACCCTTTAGAAAGTACCCTATTCTATCTTCTTCAGATCCAAAATGGATGACCTCATATTTACCTACATTGAAATCCATTTGCTAACGTTTTCCCTATTCAATTAATCTGTCAATATGTCTTGATTTTATACTTCTATTTACACTGCTTGCAATGCCACCTATCGATGTGTCATCAGCACATTTAGATAAGTGGCTTTTTGTTCCATCTTGTAAGGCACTTATAAATACAGTGAATAGCTGAGGCCCCAAAAGCAACACCGCATGACACCACTAGTCACATCCTACCAATGAGTGCACCTGCCCATGATCCTACTCTCTGTCCCAGGCCATTCAGCCAACTTCCTAAGCAAGCCAATAATTTGCCTTCATATTCATGAACATTAGCTCACAGTTTCTTATTAGGGGCTCTATCAAATACCTACTGGAAGTTCATGTCAATAATATTCATAGACATTTCTCTGTCACTACTTTAGTCACCTCTTCAAATAATTGAGTCAGGTTTGTCAAACACGACTTAGCCTCTACAAATCCATGCTAGCTCTGTCTGATCAGCTGAAAATGTTCAATGTGTTCAGTCACCCCAACTTTAATTATATATCCTAGTAATTTTCTGACAATAGATGTTAGACCAACTGGTCAATGATTCCCTGGTTTCCCTTTGTCACCTTTCTTAAATTGCACAGTTATATTTTTGAAGACTCCTAAAACATTTCACAATCTGAAGGAATGAGATCTACATTTATAATTGTTTACTTTTGGGACTCGAGAGTTTGATTGGCAGTCATTAACAATTATCATGTTGTCAAAAGGGTACTTATACTGTTAATTAATGGACTTGACTTTCAATGATGAGTTTAATGGGCAATTAATGCACAAATGCAGCAACTTGATGAAACTCACTGGGAGGTTAAGTGCGAAATGCTGATTTCGTAAAGCTAAGAGTAGAGCGGCACAAATTGGCCAACAACTTGTGGTGATTTATAATTCATGGGGGTACTTTTCCTTCAACCTACCTCCTCAGGGGATATGGGATGCTGCATGCTCCTATTACCCCTCAGGTTCAATTACTGACTACACATCACCCTACCCACCCCTCACCCCCTCGGCGTGGTTGCAACATTTACATTGGAATGTTTACCCATGTATACTTTTCCGCTGCTGTGTGAGAGGACTTGTAAGAGCAAAGAAACATAACAATAGGTTGATGACTACCCACATGGTGTTTGTGCTATGTGATGCACTTTCCCACCAGTACAGCCTAAGAAATTGTTTTACTTTCCACCCTCCTTGACATTTAGAGGGATTGTGGCATATAAGGCCATAGAAGAGGCCTGTTAGTGAAAGGGTGTCTCCCAGGCCCAGGAATGCAGGCAACACAAGGATTGCAGGAGGTCGGGGATGAGGTCAGAGCCATATCACTGTGAAAGATTCAAAGCTCTCAGAGTTTGATTCCTCCATTGAGGATGAAGGTGAGAGAGAGAGAGGCTGCATCAGCCACATGGAGAGGGGCAGCAAAAGGCAGAGGAGCACCAGCAGGCATGAGGCTGTCATGGGAAGCAGATGAGGAGGGCACATACAGGCAATTAGGCAGGCTAATGTTCAAAGAAGCCAGTACCCAGTGCAAGGGTGAACAATCGTAGGTTTCCCTTCATGGAGATGTTGGAGCACGTGTCCCCTAAGGCTGCATCTGTCAAGACAGGAGGCTGCTAACCAACGGAATGGTGGAGGAGGTGTGGAAGTGAAGGTGACTGTGGCATTCCACGTTTTCCCATCAGGATCATTCCAGGGATTGTCTGAAGACATTTATGGGATCTGTCAGTCAGTGGGCCATTGCTGCATCAGACAGGTAATGAATGCCTTGTTCCAGAGGGCTGGAATACATCAAGTTTCACAGCGTTTGGGCCGGTCCAACTGAGAGGGTGATCAGACTCTGGGTTGCAGCAGGATTCCCTCAGGCCCATGGGGTTATAGACTGCATGCTTGTGGCCATCATGGCTCCCCTAGAGCAGTAGGCATGGTCGTTAACATTATTTGCTTAATGTTCAAAATCTGCGACCACCACAAAAGCATCCTTCAGGCGTCTGCACATGTATGGTTACCATCTTGCCATCACGCATGCCACATGCCTTGGCACATCTCACTGGGTCATTGAATCACTTCTGACACTGTAAACATGTTTGTGTGACCACCCTGCATTTGTTAACTTTCTCAGCCTCCTCTAGCCATGCCTTCCTCGTGGGGCATGTTGGCATCCTCCTCCCATTCACTGGAACAGAAGTTCTCTCCATTCTCCTGCCACCTGCAGGGGGCACCTCCAGGGAGGCATCACAGAACCATCTTTGCTCTCACTGCCACCATTCCTCCACAGGCTCAATTCTGCTATATCCCTTCCACTGCCCTCTCTGTGTGCAGCCTGTATAATGGCTGTGGACTGGCCTTTAAACTTGGTGCCCGTAAACTACTTCCTGGCACTAACTCGCATGCACCATCCGCTATTGGCCAGTTCCCCTGCTGGACTCTAATTGGCCTCATATCAGAAGGTTGCCAATGAAGTCCCACCAACTGCCCATTTGGGTGCATGAGCTGTAAATGACCCACATCAGGATGTTGTATCATTTGGGGAAATCCAGCTGCATATTGCTAACCTTGAGTTTACTAAATGACGACACTTTGTGTGAAGTCTCTTTAAGCCTCTTGACATTTGGGGCATTTTAGACATGATATTTTTGATTGCTGGATTATGGGCTGAATTTTCAATGTGCAGTGGGAGTGGGAATGGAGGTGGAGGGGCCTGCAACTTTGTGCCACCAAGCGAGGTGACGGCTTCCCGACATGGTACCAATCGGCAGTGATCTTGGAAATATGGTCAAGAAGCGGGACCCAGTAACCTGCCTGGATATGGCGGATGAGCAAGTGTTCATGTTAACAAGCTCGTTGAGGGCTGGTTTGTGATTTTTGACAGGCGGAACAGGAACCATGAAGGATCGAAGCACGTTTGTGAGGAGGAGGTGGCAAGGCAGCGGGAACCAGTTCATGGCTGCTGGAGATAATCAAAAGGCAACATAAAAAAGAGTAAGGCTCAGACCTCAGCCCCTCATACATTGGCATACAATTGTTCATGAACAGAGATCCTTGAACATTTGGACTACAAGCAACTGGGGCAATTGTGGGTGGGGGTAGGATTGAGGTTACATAAACCTACAGGGATTACAGGGCAGAAAAGGGGTGTCCAGGATACCTTGAAAGTAAGGCTGATTGCAAGCAAGGCCAGGCCTGGACAGGGGAATAAGTTACTCTGAGGTAGGGGCTGGTAGTGATGAGGAGCAGGATCTACAGCAGCAAGTGCAAATCATTGGGCATGAGGGGTGCAGAGATGAGGAACGAGGGGCAGGCTTGGCTGGCACGGGTGCCTAATCTGGTGCTGGCCCACCACTCCTCTCCCTCTTCCATTTCTGATAGAAATGACTACGACAATAAAGACAGCCATTTGGCCTTTAAATCAGGCTCACTGTATGTAACTCCCACCTCCTCTCCACTCCAACATCCTTAATTGAATAGTGATCTCGACATCACACCATTTATAGGCCTGTTCTTTCAAAATTGTGTCTCATCTCTAAAGCCACTGCTGTGAGGGGGTCAGGACCCGGAAATGCTCCCTACAATGGAGCACTCCCAGAATGAAAATCCAGCCTTATATATCCATTATAGTTTATATGTTGAATTCTCTCTCCAGTCTCAATTTTTTTCTTGTACCATTTGTGCACTTCTCTGTCCTTTCACTTAAATGACTGTATTGCTGAAAAAAAGAGACATGCTGACAAAGGTTTTTCATCTTGTACTCATCAGGACAGATGCAAGAATGAAATATTTCAAACAATCACAACAATTTATACTGCATGAGAAAATGATGCCGATTGGTTGGCAAGTTGACTCTGTTTGGTTGAAGTATTGCCATGTAGCATACGTGAGGGAACTATTGCTCCCATGCTTTTGTTTAATTTACAAAAGGCGCAATGCCTGGACATATTCATTTTGCCTGCAGGATAGTTCCCTGGTAGATTCTCCATGGCAATGTCTCAAATAATCAGAGTTAACTGGTCCACCAATCAGCGTCCTTTTCCTATGCAGTATAAATTTTTCTGCCTCTGAAATGTGGTGTTCCTGCATCTGTCCTGATGAGTGCAAAATGAAATGTTTCAACAGCATGTCTCTTTTTTCAGCAATGCTCAAGTTCTGTGCTACCAAGTGACTATTTAAATGACTGTTCTGACAGATGAGGTTTTCACCTTTGCTGTGGGAATCTTTCACAACGTTTCATAAACTGCGCCTTCAACACGAGTAATATCCAGGTTTCTGGAAACCCATTTAATTACTTGCCAGAAAGAGGTTTCCAAGATCAAGGAATGCGGCAGGACATGGAATGTGAACAATTACAGGAATTATAGGATTCACTAGAGAAAGGAGGCCTGTTTGATGAGGAGGCATTGCCTAGAACTCAGCACCTCATTTCCACTTGGGAGTTTCATGAGGTTTGGCTGTTTCCCATGGAGAGGTGAAAGGCAGCTCCCACAAGCTGATGTGCAACACTAAAATATGCTCTGCATTCATAAAAGTGATCATTAACATTAATTAGAAATTAAATTGAAATGAGAACAATTAACCTCAGTAACCTCTGTTCTTGACATCTATGAACTAATTGTCAGTCATTTATGTCTTTGGGACTTGTGGGTTGTTCAAATATATTTCTGAAAAGAAACCAGATAAAATGGATCTCTCTATTTTAAATCCTTCAGATAGCTTGCACTTAGGTAGCACTACAATGTACAAAAATGTCCCGAGGCACTTCATAGAAACAGAATCAGACAAATATGGGCATAGAGCCAGAGAATAGAGTTGCAAAGTCATTACAGCAGAGAAGGAGACCATTTGACCCATCGAGCCCATGCCAGCTCTCTTCAGGGCAATACAATCAGCCTCACTGTCCTGCCCACATGCCCATAGCCTTGTCAGTTTATTTCTCCCAAGTCCCCATTGAATTTCCTTTTGAAATCATTCATCATCTCCATTTCCACCATCCTGATAAACAATGAGTTTCAAGTCATTACCACTCGCTGCGTAAGAAGTTCTTGTTCACATCCCCCTGAGTCTCTTGCCCAAAACCTTAAATCTGTGTTTCCTGGTCCATGTACCATCAACTAATAGGAACAGCTTTTCTTTGTCTACCTTACTTAAACCTGTCACAATCTTTTATGACTCTGGTACGGTGAAAATATGCAGATGTAAGAATAAGGCTTAGGGGGGATTGTCATTAATGGTGCTTTCTGGCTCAATGCCCCTTCCATCACCCCCCCTCCCAGACTGCATCTGAGCTCTCTGTGCGGAAGGGTGAGGGACCATAGTGGCCTCTCCACCTGCAGAGTAGATGGACTTCAGTGGGGCCACAAGGCAGCATAGTATCATGCTACCACTGAGGCCCATGCCCCCTGTACCATTCATTGAGGTGAATGTGAACAGTTGAGGGTTCACTTACCCTGGTGGTGTGGATGAGGCCATTCATACTTTTTTGGCATTGCTGGGTGGTCTTCTGCTGGAGACCCTATGCACTGATTGCCCTGGAGACTTGTTCCCATGCTGGGGTCATCTCCCTGCTCGGCATCCTTCTCCCAACCAGTGGATAAAGGACGTCCCTCCTGACCTCCACTTGGCCGAGCAGGGTGCCCATGGAGGCTTCACTGAATTTGGATGCTGGAGCTCCCTAGCCACTTCGGGCCATCTCCTCACTCAGCATTGTGTAGGTTGCTGCCTGGGTGCCTTTCAAATATGGTGCCCAGATATGACAGCGAGATGCGCACCATCCAGCTCACCCCACTACGCAAAATGACAGGAAACGCCTGAATGCATAATTAATGAGGCTGGGGTCACATGATACCACATCAATTCCCAGCAACCTCCATGGCAGGAAACACTCCCCTTCCCCTCCCCTGCCCCTGGCACAGGACTTCGTCCTGAAAGGGAAAATTGCGTCCTTTGTCTTCCAGCTCAGCTGGATGGCAAAAATGTCCCTGTCACCATTTGGAGAAGAGTGGGGAATTTGCCCAGTGTCCGGACATTCCTCCCTCAAGCAATACCAAAATCAGCAGGATCATTGGCCATTTTCTAAGTGCTGTTTGATTGTTTAATGGGCTCATTGCTTGCCCTATTTGTTACATAATGAAATCATTGGCTGTACAGCATTTCGCAATATCCTCAGAATATGAAAGGATTGTATAAATGTAAATTATTTCATTTAAATAGTGGCTGACCTTTTCAAAAGACCTCCTTAATGCATGTGTTATGAAGTGATCCATTTACTGACCCTGACTGCATTTGTACTTGGATTAAGTGGAATTCTGGCTAATTAATAGGACAAAGACTATTATTTCAGTTATATTGAGCAACAAAAGGCCACCTAATCGTTTTAAACCTTCATTAGTGAAGCACTCATATCACTCCTCTGTTCCAGGCCTTGCTCGTGATAGGATTTGGTTCCTACATTTCTTTATAACTGCAACTTGCTCATGATGAAGCTGACTGTTCATGGGAAGGTCCACTGATCTTCAGCTAATACTCCTTACTTGACAGACTGAAGCCAGCTGGCTTAATGCCAAACTGTGGTGAGACCTGTCACAAAGAGGCTGATTTTAAGAAAAGGCAAGATCTCCATTGAGATAAAAGAAATTCATTGGCTTCAATAAACCACACTTTTATTATGGTCCCCAATCTTGGTACCCTCTGATTGATGAAAAGAGGCTTTTTAATTTAGACTGATCCATGAGGCCTCAGTAGGAGGGTCAGTTGGAATCAGCACACACTGGGGTGAGCATTTTATATCTCTTTATTCACATGATGAAGGAAGAATCTGAAGGACTGTGTGAATCAATCTACTGCCAATGTGAGCCTGACTGTAAATTTAAAAACCTGGCTTTTATATACAGTTCTTCATGTCCAAAATGCTTTCCAACTTAGCGACCAGCATTTGGAGAGATTTTCTCTGAATGAATATTCATTGTGTGGGAAGTTAAAACTTTTACTTACTTAAATTTCAACCTCTGAAATATTTTATATATATATATATATGTGCAGTATTTTGATTATATATGGATATATATATTTACACACACACACACACACACATATATATATATATATCACAAAGTTCGGGAACCAGAACTCTTGACCATTTTGTTGTGAGGCCTGCAGTTTTGGATTTCTACTTCCCTGTTGTCCAGCTAAGGCCTAGGATACAGGGGTCACCTGATGTGCCACACCATGGTTCATTGCCTGAGTGTGGGGATAAATTTTCCAGCAGCCCAAATAGCCATTCTTCATGCATGACCATGAACAGTGAATGCCGCCAGACTGCATTCCAAGACTGACTTCACAACTGAGCCTGATCCGATCCTTGCTTTCTATTTACGTACAAGCATTTTGCAGTAACTATCAATGTTGATAATCTTAGCTGATATTTCTCTTTTCTAGCCCAGAGCACTGAGTCCATTTCTATGCCCCTGTGGCTATCTTGGTTGCAATCAGCTAGCTTAATGTAGAGCAAGAATGGAGTCATGGGTGTTTTGGTCTGTAGGCTTTTATCACCGAGACATTTGGAAATACTCATTGGAATTTGCCATCTTCAGCCTTTCTGGTGTGAGGTATTGACACTAACCATGTCCACCACAGTGTGCCACAGGAACAAGCTGAGGGACTGAGCTGATGCAGCCTGCTCCAGAAACCATCAGCTACAGTTGGGCACTGTTGCATAAAACTAAACTGCATATCACTGCTTTACATTCATAGCATCACATGACTCAGCTATTGCTGTATATTTTTTGTCTTGGAACTATGCAGAGATGACACTAGTTTCTATAAGTGGAACAGGTTTTATACACAGTGCTTACTCCATGCTTTCACTCTGGCTTCCAGCTCTTTCTACAGCTTTGTTTGCTTTCCCCTGAGTTCATACCCGGGCTTAAGCAATCAAGCACAGTGCGCATCAATTGTAAACAGACTCACATGATCAAGCATAGAATAATTGAACACTACAGCCATCATTGCACAACAGGACATGACATGCCATTATATACGGAACACTCCATTCATTACATTCCATATTATACGACAGGTTCTCCCATTACATTACAACAGAAAAGGATATGACACAACATGACACCAAATTGTACTATTAATCAGCTTCGACAGAAACCTCTCCTTAGACACAGTGCTAGTACATTTGTTTGAATTGACAGCAATGAGATTACTTAGCCAAATCTTGTACTTGGATGAACCAGTGGCTACAATGATGGTGTCTGGTTTGTGGCAAAGAGACACAGATAACTTGCATTGGACCAGTACATGCATGCATTGATCTGCTGAAACTGATTTGAAAGTCACTGATTCTAAAACAAAAGGAAAGCAAAGACTGCTCCTGTGACTCTCTGGAGCGGGTGCTGGCGTTTCTTGGCTGGTTGGATGCTCATCGGTGGTTGAATAATTTGGGAGTTTGGTGATCTGATTCATGAGCTGAGCGTTGCAAGATCACCTCCAGGGGGCAGTCTCACATCACTCAGAGCAGAACAAGTGATGTCTAACTTGACACAAGTGCCAAAGCAACTGGTAACTTTATATAAACTTACCTTTCAACAATTTTAGTGTTGGGAGGTAATTGTTATTAAAGTTTAACTGGATAGTGAGGGGAACAAAGGTAGCAAGCACTATAACTTAGGTGTGCGTTCTGCCATACAGGCACTATTTCAATGATAATACCTCTGGTATACGGAAAAGGGAAGCCTTTGAATAATTACCAAGCATACTCAATGTGGAGCTCAACCAAAAGTATTTGACCACTGCTGGTGGCTTAATTGCCAACAACAATGTCTATTGTGGAATGTCTGATATAATCAGTAAGCCCTAAGATTAATAATAAAAGCAGAAAGTTCTGGGAAAATGCAGCAGGTACGGCAGAATCTGTGGAGAGAGAAACAGAGTTAATGTTTCAAGTCCAATATGACTCTTCTTCTGAAGAGTAGGGCATTAGTCCAGCACCTTAACATCTTGCAACTACCCGGGCACAATGAGAGTGACTGATTACACACAGTGACCAACTCTATAACTGGGGTAATCTAATGTGTAATATACCTTTAAGAAGAATGTTATAATAGAAGATCACATGATCTTATTAGCCAATGACAGAGTAGCACAGGCTACCTTAGCAGTCTGTAGTTAGTTGTTAGTAGTGAGTAGCCTGGAGTAAGAGCCTGTAATATAGAGACAGGGTTTTAGTTGTAAATACACAAGTGTAGCTGCTGAGTTCAGTTGTAAATAAATAGAATGTGTTCCACATAAGAACTGTTGCTGATCTGCTCTGTCTATGGTAATAACCATGGTAATAACCGAAACAAATGTGCAACCCGGATCCTTTAGTCCATCTAAACTAGTGACCAAGGATCCAACAATAAGCCAGCAACAGAGTGTGGGTTTGGGTAACCAGGCTCACGTTAAGGGCCATGTGCTGCAGTACATTTGACTATTCTGTGACACCTCACCCAACTATCTAATTATCATGAATAAGTCTAAACAGCATGTATTATGGGCTATGTTAGGGTCAGGGTTAGAGTCAGGGTTAGGGTCAGGGTTAGGGTTAGGGTACTCACTTTGCAGCAAGGGTTACTGTGCAGCAAATTTGGAGTGGGAGCTCTGGTGTATTTCATCTCTCTTCCTAGCCCAGCAGTACTGAAACTAATTGTGGTTTCCCGTTGTGCTGTTTTGGCTGAGATTGTCTATGTGAACAGTGGTTAGGAATCATTCTTGGGACATTAATCCAACATGGTTGGCTGCTGTATATAGGTGTCCCTGTATGTGGTAGGTTGCTGAGTTTGTGCATCAGGTTGAATGATGAACTTGGTGCTGTGAGTTTATGTAGAACTGCTTAGTGAGTGCATGTGTGCCTATAGATTTGGGTAGCTCCCTGTCTACATTGTTCCATTAGAAGTTAAACCTCACAATTCTTGGAATTCTGGAATTTAGGAATTCTGTTCCAGTTTCATATTTCCAAGAGGTGTCCCTCTTATATCCAGCTGTCCCAGCAAATCCAGGTGAAATTCAGAAGTAGAGCAACATCGGATGTACAGGGAGTGTTCAGATGCTTGGATCAGGTACATAAGTAATCCGAATTTAAAAATAAAAAAATATAAACCTAAAGTGGGAGCTGAATAGACATACACAAGAGGGCAGTCAGCATCTGAAAAAGAAAGCTGAATTAATGAGATCCTTTCAACAGAATAGTTCTGGTGGAGGACTGCAGCTGAGATGCTAAACTACCTTTTCCGTTCCAGATTCACAACGTACAGCATTGTTCCAAATTTGTCAGTGTGGCTTTGAGAACAATGCACAGCTGCTCATTGTGAGGAGAAACATTCCTTCACAAAATATAGACAATTTTGCATCACTGTGCCACTGACATCAAGTCCAATGTCCATATTAGGTTGCAAACCTCCAATAATTCTTGCCTCTCCATTTGAAGGACATTCAGTCATTTCCGAGGTGCTGTATTATAGTTAAGATGGATAGGCAAGATGTCTAAAATTCAGCAAGTTCCTTAGCAAAGATTTCTATCATGACAGAGGACTTGAGAAATATTTGGGTTCCAGAAGGGTTGCATGTTTCAATTTCTTTTTTGTATCTTTACAGGTAAGTGTTTTATTGATGAGCAGAGCTGGAGGAACAGTTCAGAGATACAACTTGCTGTATGCTATAAATTATACAGAATCTCCACTGTCTCCATCATTGTCTGTTAGACTTCCCTTTCTCATCTATAATCATGAAAGATCCTGCTAGATCTCACTGTGAAGTATAGCTGACAGTGCACGGGTATCTGGTAAAGAAAGAACAAGCTAGTTTTTAAATAGCACTTTTTTTTTTTACAAACTCAGGATGTGCCAAAGCACCTCACAAGCAATGAAGCACATTTGGAGTGTAGTCACTGTTGTACTGCAGGGAAGGGCAGCAGCCAATTTGTATGCAGCGAGGCCCCACAACTGGCAATGAAGGAGATAATCTGTTTTTGTCGTTGGTTGAGGGATAAATATTGACCAGCATACCAAGGAGAACTCCACTGCTCTTCTTTGAAATAGTGCCTTGGGATCTTTCACATCTACCTGAGAGGAAAGCTGGGGCCTTAATTCAAATGCTGCACAGCTGGACCCAGGCCTAACAAGGAAATGATCTTCTATTTTCCTCCATTGCTGTTTGGTTTTTTTTGTGACAGAGAGGGAATGTCTTTTATCCTTATTTAAATATTGTTGATTTTTATTGAAACCAGCATATCCCCTAAGGCCTGCAGCATGCTTTCCGCTGTTTGGCATACAAGGGTGAGTTTTGCAAGGCTGTGTTCCTGGTGAAGAGCTGGGTTCTTTGGAGGCATCAATTCCTGCAGATCAGTGCCCATGGTGATAATGACATTCACCACAGAAAACCAAAGCAAGTGATTTGTGTGGGTATCGCATTTTGCCAAAATTGCCATCAATGATCATGCCCTTCTGCCCCAGACACAACAAGTGAAGAGGACACTCAGGAGAGTGCATGTCTCCATTGCATTTTGTTAACCCAATGTTATTACAATTATGCAGCTCTACCTTGAGGCTTTTCCCTGCCTGGTTGATGCTCCGTAACTACAGCACTGAAAAAATAAATCCTTTTATTAGGAGCTTCCATCTCATGGAGGGGACTTCAAGTCAATCTGCATCTAACAACCTGCTCTAAAAACTCTGCTGTGACAAACTTCGCCACAGCAGCTGAGACAATCTATAACATTCTAAAACAATCAGCAACATTCTAAATAAAACTACCCACAATGTTCTTTAAAACAAAGTCAATTCACTCTATCTCCCAAAGGTAAAAAAAATTCAGGATCTGAATGCTGATCCAGATCCACATCTTCACCAAAAACTAATCAGTTCATCCTTGGGCCATACCCTAACTGTGTATGAAGTTTCGTTGAAATCTATCCATTTTTTTGAGGTATATTGTTGACAGCTTATTAACAAGCTGGGGGGAAAGCATTACCTCCTCCCACTTTCAGTGGCTGAGATACTCACTTATCCCAAATGAAATGCTAAGGATGAGATTCTAATACAAAACTATACGCACAAGCTTAAACAGCTGGATAACTTTCCTCAGAGTTCACTGTTTTTCTGTAATTGTTTGTGTGGCAAAAACAGCTGATGCTATTTTAGTTTATTACCCTGTAGAAATGCTCAACCTGCCTTCCTTTCCATGAGACTGGATGGCTAAGCACAAGCTCAGGGCAATCTAATGAAAAATCAATCCAAATAGACGCAAGTGCTTCTGCAGTCAGACCCACTGATGCTCGAGGCACCAACATCTCTGAGTGCTTAGCAATGCTGTGGGGAGCTCAATTAAGCCACAGGAGTTCTGCAGATGCACAAGCTAATGCTGAATAAAATATTCAAACTTGAACTCAAGCCTAAGTAAGCTTGCAGTGACTGAAGAGGAATAGCTGAAGTGTAGCTGATAAATCGTTATTGATATAAGTTGAAAGTAGTGAGGGTTGTGCTGGGCAGGTGTATATACTCTTTTCACCTTATTCAGTGCCCAAAATCATTTCTCTTTGAAGTGAAAATGCTTATCTCAGTGCCAAGCACACTGAAGGAAAGCAAAGCATTTAAACTCCTCTTGTCAGACATTGCGCTGGGTTTCCGTGGGGTGGAGTATACTCGCCTCTCACAGGGTATCCATTAGTTTTCCCCATGAACACATCAAGGTTTTCCTTCCCATGTTGTGTAGGTGTTTTTTTTTTCGAAATCCATCTTGATGAGATCTTTGGTGTGACGTCTGTGCTGTTTAGAAGATTGGTTACAGCACCTTGCTGTCACCATTTCCCCTCATACTATAACCTTCCCTCTTTCAGGCTACCACCTTAGGTTGAACCAAGATTTTAACACCTAGGCTAGAATAAGTTGCTGGAGCTGAGTTTCGAATCCCATTAAAAAGACCGCCCACTTTTATCTTTGTAAAATTGTCCAATTCTGCCCCTGCCTGATGATATTCTCAGCTGAAACTCATCCACATCTTTGCCAATTAGAAAGATTCAACTATTCCAAAGCTCTTCTGGCTGACCTCCCATCCTCCAAGCTTCGAAACATCAGCTCATCCTAAAACTCTTCTGCTTGCACCGAGTCTTTCTTACTCATCACTCCTGTTCTTACTGACTAGCTTTGGCTGCCGGTCCCCTGATGTTTCCAATTTAAAATTTTCATCCATCTGTTTAAATCACTTCTTTGCCTCAGCCCTCCCTATCTCTTCAGCCCAACAACCTCATCAGTCTCCCATTATCCCATAGAGTGCAGTGTTCCTCCTCTCTCTATCTCATTATTGCTAGCCATGCCTTTAAGCTGTCTAGGGCCTAATAACACACATTCCCTCGCTAATCCCCTCCACTTCCCTATCTCACAGCCCTTTTTCAAGACTTTTCTTAAAACAAACCTTTTGACAAAGCTTTTGGTCATGCCTCCTAATACCTTCTTTGGTTTGTGTATATTTTTATCCGATTATACTTCTGTGAAGCATCTGTTAAAGTTATTATCTAAATGAGAGCTTAAGGGCCATATTTTCAGGGAGCTGAGCTCTGGAGACCTTTAAAAATAGCAGGCGGGATCCAGATGCAGAAGTTCGACCTTAATTTACAGCTGGTACAATTTTGCTGGTAGAGGAAAGTGGGCGGGGCATGAATTGCACATCTACGAAATACGAATCTACTGGGCCTCTTGAAAATAGTGCTGAATTTAAAGAGATCCCATTTTCCAACAGTGTGGGAGTCACAAATTTATGGAGGAGGTGCAAAAGACTCTTGAATGGTGGATAAAGTCTGTTTATGTGTCATGATCCAAAATTATTTAAAACCCCAGCCCTTAAAAGTGGAAAAGAATTAGGATCCAGTTGTCAATTAGAGTATAAAAAACACTCACTGCTGAAGTGCATTGATTGACAGGCCATGTGGTGTAACTTAGAGAAAAAACATTACCATCTATTCCTGCAGTTTCAATAGACTTCATTATTGACATTTCCCAAGGGCTGTTATTACAGCTGAGCCCATTATGAATGCTTGAGTGGGTTTCAATAGGTCAAAAACCACTTATCCTTGTAGAGGGCTGAGTTTGCATGTTGGCTAACAGTTTTAAGAGGCTAGTAAAGGATTATCTATCTTTGATGTGGATACTGATTAAAAGTTTGTTTTCATAACAGATTGACCACTTGAGGGGATTCAAAATCTTTGAGTGGGTTTCATGAATGAAAGTTTTTTTTCTGTATCAAATGTGCAGCAAGCAGTTAGGGAGGCAAAGAGGATTTGAGCATAGGAGCAAGGATGCCTTACTGCAGCTGTAGAGGGCCTTGGTGAGATCAGACTTGGAGTATTCTGTGCAGTTTTGGTCTCCTTACCTAAGAAAGGATACACTTACCATGGAGGGAGTGCAGTGAACATTCACCAGACTGGTTCCTGGGATGGCAGGATTGTCGTATGAAGAGAGATCGGGTCAACTAGGCCTGTATTCACTGGAGTTTAGAAAAATGAGAAGGGATCTCATTGAAACATATAAAGTTCTGACAGGGGGACAGACTGGATGCAGGGATAATGTTTCCTCTGGCTGGGGGGGATGCCTAGAACATGAGGTCTTGATCTCAGGATAGGGGGTCGGCCATTTAGGACTGGGTTGAAGAGAACTTTCTTCACTTGGAGGTTATGAACCTGTGGAATTCTTTATCACAGAGGGCTGTGGAGGCTAAGTCACTGAATATAGCTAGGAAGGAAATAGATAGATTTCTAGACTTTAAAGGCGTCAAGGGGTATAGGGAGAGAGAGGGAGTATGGCATTGAGATAGAGGATCAGCCACGATCATATTGAATGGCAGAACAGACTTGAAGGGCTGAATGACCTATTCCTGCTCCTATTTTCTATGTTTCTATGTTTCGATGCATGAGTGACAGCTCAGTTAGATTGTTAGAAGTTTATTTCTTTTTCATTTCTACACGGCTCACGGGGTCTGCCCATAGTGCATATTGGGTGATTGGCTAAGGAGATAACATGGGGGAGGGTGATGAGGTGGGATGGGGGTTGGGGTTTTATAAAACAGGGCCAAAGTCTGAGAGAACTGAGGTGGGCCTTCTGTCAGCTTGCTTCCATGGCCACCTTGAAAATAACACTGGGGGCGGCAGGCCTAACTTGATCGTGCCCCTGCCTCTCTAGAATGAACATTGCACATGATGGAGCCCTTTATTGAGATGGGCCTGCTGAGCCAGGAAATTTCCCAACTCGAGCTATCTGCCTTGGTGGCAAAAATCTAGTCCTAAGTGAAGCTTACCTGCAATGGCCTTCATTTTAGACTGAATCCTTTTTGTGAAAATTGGAATCACATTTCCTATCCTCATGTATTTAAATATCAATGAAAGATCTTTAAAAAGATCAAACAAAATAGCACTGAACCTAAAGTTAAACCTGTGTTGGTGGTTTGGAAAAGCAGGCAAATACATAGAAAAGAGTTTAAACTAGAGACACTATTAATTCTAGGCCTTAGGGGAATGAGTTATGGTAAGTACTAGGGCAACTAACCTGATAGTCACTGAACAAGAAGGGGGATGATAATAGAATAATGAAAGGTACACAGACAGCTGAAGTAAATACGATACTTAACCAGAACTGTGAGGCAGAACTCAAAGACAACTGCAAAATTCACAAGGCTTGACCTAGGCTGCAAGGGCTCCCCACCATAGGATAATGGAATTAACCCTAGGTTATTCCTTCTAAAATGGTACTGGATCAGTGTGCATCAGAAAAGGGAGTCGGCAATCGAGAGATGTAAATATAGACGGGTCGAGTTGTCCAACAAGTGTCAATCACATCTGGATTGCCACTTGGCTCCTATTTTCTTACCTTACATTGCAGATAACACGGGAGTCTCCGAACTTCAAAACCGAGCCTCCTGAGAAATGTGGAGTGTATCTGCTTCTGCAGTTCTTTCCTCATGATGCAGGAGCATCGGGAGAACTGAAGCCAAGCCCCCTTCTTACGGCACTAGCTGCTGTAAACTGGTAAGTTTAAATCTTCCAGCCACTGGAACATCCGAAGTGTCTGACTCTAAATCAGAGATTTGGAGGGTTCCAGATACAGGATAATGACCCAATGGAACATGAAACTTCCCTGGCAATTGCCATATAGTCAGCAGATGGGGACTGCTGAGGGATCCCTCAGCCTATCTTCTGGGTATCTCTGGGGTAAAACCATCCAGAGACCGGAAGGTGTGTTGAATTTGGCAGAGGATCCGAAGATCTTGTGGCTTGTTTAGTAACACCCCTGCTTCTGAACCAGAAGCTCCAGGTTCAAGTCCCATTCAAGGACTTGATGGCCATGGAAGGTGTGTTCATGATGCAGATTAGCTGCTTATTAATCAGCCTGCTAACACTTCCCCACCATTGCTGAAATGCTGCAAATGTGTTTGAAGATATGAAGCAAGCAGACCAGTGGATCATAAAGTATAGACAACTGGTACAGGAAGTGGAGAGGGAGGAGGAAGAGCCCATGATTAAGGAAGTCAATGGGAGGAATTGAGCTTCATGGCTGGAAAGGTTTTTCCTCACTCCACGCTTTCTTGCACCCATCTTCCTCAGTTGATGGGAGTGGAGGGGCGGGGGGTTAGATGCTGTTGTAGTGGTAATGTTGCTGAACCGGAAATCCGGGGGCCCAGTTGAATGCTGTGGGCAAGTAAGTTCATAATCCCACCAAGGAATCTGGTGGAATGTAAATTCAATTAATAATTCTGGAATTAAAAGCTAGCGTCAGTAACAGTGACCATGACAACTCTGTAAAAACCCATCTGGTTCACTAATGTCCTTTAGGGAAGGAAATCTGCCATCCTTACCTAGTCTGACCTACATGTGGCTCCAGATCCACAGCAATGTGGTTGACTCTTAACGGTCCTCTGAAATGGCATAACAAGCCATTCAGTTCAAGGGCAATAAGGGACGGGCAACAAATGCTGCCCTTGCCAGTGATGTCCACATCCTGTGAAATAATAAAGAAGAAAAAATGACCCAGGGATTACCCAGAGGGGTAGTTGATGTGGTGGGGGTAAGTGCTGGGATGGCCAGCAATGATCTTATGGCTCCTAAGCAGGCCCAAGACTTGACTGATTTTACAATAAGTTAATGGTAAAATCCAGGAGGCATGACCCAGGCCCCAGACTAGTAGAGGCACGCCTCAGGAGACTGACTTGCATAAAATAAATACAATTTTCAATTATGGAGCCAGATGGAATTCATACAATGCAAAGGCGTTTTACATAAATCTGCCTACAGAGATACAAACACAATTCCAAACCTCCATCAATCAGTCAATCAATGAAATGAAACGCTTTGAATCCTTTGACTTTGTCTGCACTTTAATTAAATGCAAGACAGAATCCAAGCTTTTTAACAGCTCGAGCTAAATTGTTAACAACTCACCTATGAAGCTAGGATGACATATGCATATCTTTGGAGCTACAAGCAGCTTAAGAAAGAAAGTTGTATTCATAAAGCATCTTATAAAGGGCATCCCAAAGGGTTTTATAGCTAGTGAATTATTTTTGAAGCCACTCATTGCGCACTGAAATGGAGCAGCTAGACCTCAGGAGAACTCCCTGCATTTTGACTAACACCATGGGATTATTTACATCTACCTGAGAAGGCAGATAGGGTCTTGGTTTAATATCATCTAAAGGACAGCAACTCTAAAAAAAAAATCACTCCTTCAGTGCTACACATGAACCGAGAAGTATGCAGTCAAGTCCTGGAGTAGGCCTTGACAACCCTCATTGGAATGTTCTGTTTCAGAGACAAGTGCTTCCAACTGAAACTTGGGCTTCATTCAGACTGCGTGAGAAAGTGTTGGTGTAGCTACATCTGAAGAATCAATATGCAAATGCAACACCCAATGCGAGGCATGAAGGTCATGCTTGATTCTTGGGCTGTTGTTCAGTTATCTTCAGCAGCTGCCTATATGCAGGATTGAAGGCAGGTACAAATAACGAAAGAAATCCTGAAGTAACGTTTCCATTTTGCCCTCCCTGTGTGTAGCCATGTCCAAACTTGGAAAATCATGCAGACACTGCTCAAGGGTTTCGATCCTGATAACTGAATAAAAAGGAAG
This sequence comes from Carcharodon carcharias, assembly GCF_017639515.1. Lineage (NCBI taxonomy): Eukaryota > Metazoa > Chordata > Chondrichthyes > Lamniformes > Lamnidae > Carcharodon > Carcharodon carcharias. The sequence goes on along the minus strand of NC_054480.1, from coordinate 69,518,453 downwards.
ACTCCTAAGAAGAGGTAGCCATATTTAGCCTCACTTCAGAGTCATAGAGAACATTAATATCTATTTTACACTAGTTTAGTATCAGCGTAAAGCTGACACAGTTGCGCAAACACATAGGGCAGAATTTTCCGAGCCTGCTGATAGCGGGCGTGATAGGTGGCGTGAGCGGACAATATGGCATGATCGGTGCCATATTTGTGAAATCAGTTAGCAATCATCCACTCAGCACCTGATGGCAGGCTGTGGTTCCCGCCATCGGACATCGGGAAACTCATTGTAATACATCAATATATCATTATCAGGCCTGCCTGCCAGAATCGTCCATCCACGTTAGATTGTCCGTCCATGTTGGCGGGAAAACACGCCGATGTGTTTCACGTCAGCACGTAAGCGACGTGCACTTGGTGGGCTGCACTTTGAGGGGAACTCGGAGGTGACTACACAGTAATGTTCTGCAGCTCTCGCCAGGGTCGCCTGTTGGACTTCAAGCTTGAGGGGCTCTGGGGATCGGTGTTAAGGGTAGCCCAGTCATTGAGGTAACTTGTGAGGGGTTGGGGGAAAGCATATCCCTGCCATTGAGGTGACCTGTGGGTGGGGGCGTGGGAGTGGCAAGAGCCTGCTGTTGAATATTGCGCACAAACATTCGGGGTGGGCGGTAGGGTGGGCAAGGGAAGTGGCCACACATTAGGGAAACTTGTATAAAGTGTCCATTCCTCTGCAACTGAGACAGTGCAGGCACAGCCACATTGATATGATTAGGGTTGGGCTTCTAGCTTATCTGCCCACTCAAGCACCAGAGGCATCAAAGCGCCACCAAGTGCTCCAGCGCTTTTCACCCACCCCACCCCTCTTAGCACAGACTGCAAATTAATTTTAGTGGACTGCAGAACAGTTTGATGACTGCACACGTTGTACAATCTCCTTTCTAAAGCTGGCCATGGAGCAGTCACTGCTGGAGTTGCTCAAAGCCCCTTGCAATGTCATCATCCCAGTTTGGACCAGTCTCCCCGATGTTTCAAGCTAACAACACAGCCTTGCAGTGTGGGTTAGGAGAATGCCTGCGCCTGAGCTGGGAGCACAGCATGCAGTCCAGTGGGCAAAGCTGCTGCCAATCGGTCAGGTGGAGTGGGATGCACTAATCTCTCCATCCATGTGGTAGCCAGCACTCTCTGAGATGCATTAAGGGGTCTTCACACTTAACCAGGACAGGTTCTTAGTACACCATGCTGACCACATGTCTCTCCCATCCTGCAGGAGGAGTACATCAGGATCATGTTGCCTGGTGACCCAGCTATATTCCTGATGGCCTGCAGAAAGCAAAGATGATGGAGGAGAGAGCGACTGAGGCTCTTGGCTGCACAGGTGCAGGAGCAGCAACCTCAGGAAAAAGTAACGGCTGGGCCTCCCACACACACCACCCAAGAGCCACAGCGAGCTGTCACTTGTCGGTGCTTAGCCTCCTTGCATTCCTGCAGATGACCAATAACCAGTGTCGCTGAAGACTGCGTACATCTAGGGAACTGGTAGGTCACATCTGACAGCTACTGCAGGACTTGGCGCAACGGGCACATGTAGGGCATCGACTGCCAGTGACCACAGCGCTCAGTTTCTATTCCAGTGGCTCCTTTCAGGGCTCCACAGGTGACCTCTGTGGGATCTCACAAGCCTCCACCCACAAATGCATCTGTGAGGTCACAGATGCCATCTTTGCAAGGGCACATAATTTTCTGCATTTCACCCAGGACCAGGACAGCCAGGATGAAGAGCGACTGGATTCACCCAGATCTTGAGATTTCCACAGGTGTAGGGTGTGATGGACTGCACCCATATGGCTCTCAGGCCTCCATTGCCACACCTGGTGGACTTCATCAACCACAAGAACCTCCATTTGTTGAATATGCAGCTGGTGTGTGACCAGCAGAAACGCATCCTGCAGGTTTGCGCATGGTTTCTAGGGAGTGCGCACAACTCCTACATCCTCAATTGGCGACAGATCCCTGAAGTCTTCCAGGGTCCATAGAAGCTGCAGAGTTGGCTCCTCGGGGACAAGGGCTACCCGCAGAGGCTGTGGCTGATGACACATGTGCGGTGGCCTCAGACTGCAGCAGAGCAACGCTATAAAGAGGCTCATGCAGCAGCTCGCAACTTGGTGAAGCAGACCATTGGGATGCTTAAGGTGAGGTTCTGGTGCCTGGACAGGTCTGGTGGACCCTGCAATACAGTCCACAGAGGGGGTCACGTATCATCGTCGTCTGCTGCGCCCTTTACAACTTGGTGCTGCAACGGGGAGAGGAGCTGGCTGAGGGGGAGATGGAGGTCTCCTCCAATGAGGATGATGCTGAAGGTGTTGAAGGTGAGGTGGTCCTCGATGCGATGATGACGGGGATGAGGCCCTCACACAGGCACGCTCGGAAGGTCCTCACAGCTGCTAGATTTGTGGAGGATGATGACGACATGCAGTGAGGTGTCCCTGTAGATCCTCACATCACAGTTATGAATGTTTGACTCCAGTTTGGCTTATGGCAGCACCAATATCCTCTGTGAGAATGCATAGGATGCAGTGGAGGCCCTAAGGCCCTAATAGTCGCTCGATCACAGGACGATGATGACAACATGCAGTGAGGGCACTCCATTATCTTCACATAACTTCTGACAATGTCTGACTCCTGTCTGGCCGAGGGCAGCTCACTTGCGCTCTGTGATCAGGGTCATATCATAGAGATGCAGCCATGAAACTTTGGAAGCACCTGATCCTTTGTCCACATTCAGCACCTGAGCCCTTCAGGAGCACAGCATCACTGGTCACAGATTCTGAAGAGATGGGGGCCAGCCCCACCTTAAAGGCACTGAGAACACACAGAGAGAATGAGAGAACTCTGTGGCCTGCCCACTACATTCTGGCATCAATGACCAGCACTGCTGAGGTGCAGCATCAGTAATATTTCCAGGGAGTGTGAGGCTGGACCATCACTTTGGTCTGAAAGCTGCACCGAGCACAGAGAAGAGGCCCTGGACTGAGACACCTGCCTTTTATCTTGTGCAGAAAGGTTTCACATCTGAGTGACACAAACACTGCTCATCAAAGCAAGGAGCCATAGGCAGGAAGATATTCTTAGGAGTTTATTGACAAAAATGAACATAATGTACAAGTGATTAACATCTGTACCCAGGCTGTGCAATTAACTCTCCTTAAATTTCCTAATCCTGCTGCTACATCTTGGTGCTCACCAGACATCCACAGTGGAGGTGGAGGCAGCCTGCTGACTGCAGTGCCCTATCTGTGATGACCTTGGCGGACATCCTCTGGAGGGCTGAAACTCGGTGGGCCCCGGCCTGCTTTCGTGGTCCTGCTGTGTGGCAGTGGCACCCTCCTCGGCCTGTGGAGCTGGAGCTGCGGAGTTCACTGGAAAAGGGAATTCAGATGGGCCGGTCACTCCCAGAGTCACCTGGATGGATGGCCATGGATTGTGTACCTCCTGATCCTCATCCATATGGGTGCCCGAGGGCCCCAGCCTGACTCCTTGAGCACAAGGGGTAGCTGGAGTGAGATCGAGCTGCCCCGCACCCCTCTCACGTACACAGTGTTGGAGGCCAACTATGGCATCAGCGATGAAGTTCAGCCCATGCAGCTGTGCAGGAACATGTCCTGGGCCAAGATCTCCATGGTGACCATCATCCTGCCAATGTTGACCTTGGTGCATTGGCATGCCGGTGTTATCACTTCAGAGTGAAGGCGGATGGAGTCCTCCATCGTGCCTTGCAATCTGAGGAGTGCAGCGGACATCCCTTCCTGGCGTATCCGAGTCTGCACTTGTAGCTCCAGCTACTGTGACATGGCCGAGTCCAGAGGCTTATCATCTGACTCGGACTGAGCAAATTTCTGGCCCTCAGCAATTCTCCGAGTGCCATACTCCCGGGAAGTCCCTGCCTCCGCCTACTGTGGATCAGAAAGTGTGATGTGCTCACCAGATTGTGATCCCGAGGCTACTCTAAAGCTATGTCCCACTGAGGTGTGTGTCTCTGCATTGGAGGAGGGTGTGGGTGCTGTGACAGGATTTCAGTGAGGGTGCCTTCAGATTCCTCTTTGAGGTTTCTTCAGGGCTTGACTGGAGGCCCTGGGCCATGGACTTTGCCGGCTGTTTGGCAGATGTGCCTGTAGAAGAAAGGAGAGATAATTAGTGCATGGCAGTGGCCTGTGAAAGAGGACACATCATTCACAGCATGGTTGTCTGATGGATGTTGCATTGCTGGATCCTCACTTGGTAGAGCAGCGATGATCTCACCGTCAGCACAGGACCAGTCCTGATCGTCACCGGCCAACTGGATGGCTCTGTTTGCAAAGCTCGTGAGGACCTTGATTTCAGGCATTCTTCCACTGGTCTGCGACCTCTCTCTCCTGTTGTGTGCCAGCTTGTCCTGCATGAGTAGAGATGGACAGAGTGTAAGCAGGATGCCTGCCAGGCCAGATGATAAGTATGCCTGGCCTGTGTGGGTGATGAGTGGTCCCATGGATGAGGACGTTGAAGGTGTGTGTGAGAGAGTGCAGGGTGAACTGGCAGTGAGTGAGGGCCCTGTGGATGTGTGATGGGTTTGTGAGTGTGTGAGTTGAGAGTGATGAGAAGAGTGACTTACCCTGGCAGAATGGAAGAGGTCATTCATCCTCTTTCAGCACTGGGTGGCTGTCCTCTTTTGAAGGGCATTGGCATTGACCACTGCTGCCATTGCCTCCCAAGCCGGGTTAGTGCTGTTGCTGCCCGTCCTGTGGCCAGAGTTGGGGTAGAGGACATTCCGGTGGGCTCCCACGGCATCCAAAAGGTGGGAATTCCAAGATTTTGTCAGAGGCGTCATTGAACCTGGGGGCTACAGTCTTCTTCATTTTTGGGGCCAGGCCTTCCTTGCAGCAGGGTTGGCCTGGAAGCATTGAGATGTGTGCTTGCAGCTGGGCTTTAAATATGGTGCCCGACATGATGCAATGGCAAAGTGATGGTGGGTGGGCGAATGAGACCCCGCCCACCGTGGAAAAGGTATGTTTCCTGCGAGTGCTTAAATAATGTGGTGGGTTTGGGACGATACGGCGTGAAAAGGTGCCATTGCAGCCGGCAGGTAAAGTGTCGTTTTACCCGCCCGGAAATCTGCGATGATTCTGCCCATAGTATTTGAAAGCACCATAGTGCGTATCATCTACGTTATGCAACTCAGTAATTCACTAAAGGATGTTTAACAGATAATTGCAACATCTGCAACCCCTATTATCGAGAAGTACAAGAGCAGTAACATTAACGGAAATAACTCCAAGTCACACACCTTGATTTGACCAGATACTATCGTTCTTTCATTGCTGCTGGGTCAAAATCTTGGAATTCCCACCAAACATCATTGATACGAGCAGCGGGTCAAGGAGAAGGCTCAGCACCATCTTTTTAGGGAAACTAGGGGCAACATCTTAAAAGAGGGAGAAGGCAATTGTTGTGTTGTTGACATTTTTTGTGGTAATGACCCTTTTTCCAGTGTTACACTGTTTAGAAACTCAGAGAATTCAGCAAAACAGCATGATTTATGTTCCATAGGATTGCATTGCAAAAACACACGTATGGTTTTCATTAGCAGTGCAACATTATGGGATTAATTCCTTGCTGAATGTTTGCCGTGTATCTATTCCCAGCACTTCAGGGAGAACATGCAGACAGGAGCATTTAAATATTATGTAAATGACACATGATTAACATCATAAGCACCCCCACGCCCCCCTCAACACACATACATATAACTTCTTGGGGATTTCACCTGCAGGAGGATATTATGACCCTACTGTATTGCCAGGACCAGCCAAGACTCAGGGCAGCATTCTTCACCTCTGAGTTCAAAGACTGTGAGTTCAAGACCCACACCGGAGACTTCAGCATATAACCTAGGTTGACACTCTAGGGGAGTGCTGCACTGTCAGAGATGTCATCTGTTGGGTGAGGTGTAAACTCTCAAGTGGACATAAAAGATCCTATGGCACTATTCAAAGAAGAGCAGGGAAATTGTGGCCAATATTTATCCCTCAACCAACATCGCTAAAACAGATTATACAGTATTTTTTATCTTATTGTTGTTTATGGGACCGTGCTGTGTGTAAGAAGGCAGCTGTGTTTACATTACATTAGATCAATGACCACACTTCAAAAGTACTTAATTTCCTGTGAAACACTTTAGGATGTTCTGAAATTGTGACTATTGCTATATAAATGCAATTCTTTCTTCATAAAGAATTAAAAATTGCACAACTGAAGTTAAAACATGTACCCCTGGACTCTGGGCCCATTTGCTTGTTTCAGATGAAGCAAACACAGTTAAAGGCTGAAAACAGCGAAAGACCGACAATATAAGTATAGTAATTTTGCTGGGTTCTTTATTTGAATATGTTATGTACATGCCTGTGTCTTTTAGGGGCTTCTTAATAAAGGCATCACAGAATGTATTTTCCATACTCTTTCTACAACTGGTTTCAGGCTGTTTTATCTGGTTAATTAAGCAAAGCTTGTAGGTTGCCCTTGTAACAATTAAACAGAATATAATAATTGCAAGACATTCTTAAATATCTTTGATGTCTCTAGGTGGTGGTATAACTGTAAAAACTGTGAGAAAATGGGTGAGGACTAAAATTGCATATCCCACCCAACCTCTAATTCCCTCTGCCCCCGCCCCCCCACCCTTATTCCCGCTGAGAAGACCACTGGCCAACTGCCTCATCTCACCATCCTGCTGCATACAAACGACAAAGGGGAGGTGAAGCATCGCAAATCACCCCATATCCCTGTCTTACGTTGACCCTACCTCAACCAGGGACTGCCAGGAGAGGCCGGCAATGCTTCCTGTGGAAGAAGACCTGTTCTTGCCCCTATTCCAGAGAAGGGCACAGTAGTTGGGCCTCAACACCCTACTTTGGTTAGCTCTCAGCTCAGTCTGAGCTTTATTGTTAACAACAACAACTTGCATTTATAAAACACCTGTAACATTGTAGAATATCCCAAAGTGCTTCAAGGAGTGCTATGAAACAAAATTATCCATTAGGACAGGTAATAGTCAAAGAGGTAGATTTTAAGAAGCATGCTAAAGGAGTAGAGAGGTAGAGAGGCAGAAAAATTTAGGGAGGGAATTCCAAAGCATAGGGGGCCAGGCAGCTAAAAGCAATGTTGAATGATAAATGTAGCTCTTCTATCTTTTCAAATTCACTCTCATCTTCTGGTGCTGCAGAAGTGGCATGGCTGCATCATTTGCCCAGCAGCAGCAGGCTCCCTCTTGGTGGCAGAGATCTCACCGGGAGACTGCCCTAATGAGGCCCAAGAGAAGAGACTGGGGCTGGAGTCATGGTGAGGTAGGAGTGGTGGGCGAATGTCCTGCAACAATTGTCCTGGGGCTGGCTCAGGAGAATCCAACCCTTATTAAACCGAAGTTATATGAGAAAGGATCCAGATCCATCAACTAAAGCCAAGGAGCCTCCAAGCACCTTGCTCCAAAATCTCAGCACAAAACTTTCTTGAGCTGCATTGATCTTGCAGTTATGTTGGTTTTCAACCCGAGATATATAATTAGCTCTCATTGTTCTGCAAAGGTAATTGATGGGGTCAGGGAAAGGGTCTATATCTAGCAGCACGAAATGAGAAAGGCTGTCATGTTCTCTCCTTTCTGGTCAGTAATCTTTGTTGTCTCTTTTCTCCAGAACGGCTTGATAGTGTTGAGGGTGAGAGATTGTTAAGAGCATGCGCGGTTGCATATTCTATACAAGCAAACTTTTAGAAAAACAAAGTTCGTTGACATTCTTGCCTACCTAAGGATATCTTTTCATTTCTTTAGTTGTCAAGATCTCTGTCCTGCTTGGCAGAGTGCCAAGTTTAATCTGTAAGGGTCTGCTAAGCAATTTCATTGCTGGCCGCGTATCAATGCAGCAGTGTTGAGCTGCTTGGCAGTGCTTGTGAAGGGCGTACAATCTTGGTTTAATGTTTTCCCTATTCTACTGGCAGTGGAGGGAGCTTTCTTCAGCGTTTTAAACTACCAATGCTGAAACTCAGTAACCTGGCAGATCCAAAAGTGAGTAGAAAGGTAGGCCGTTGTCACTTTTAGCTAAAAACTTTGGCCTGAATTTTGCGGGTGTAGGGCGATCCCGATCCTTCGCGAAATGGGGCTTAGTAATGTTGGGAGGATGTCCCAACGTCATCTCGCTGCTTTGCGTTATTTCAGTCAGCGGGTGTGTGCAGAAGTCACAAGCGTGCCCACTGAAAAAGGCCCAATTAAAGCCATTTAAACAGCAATTGCCTCCAATTTTGAGTGGCCTATGCACTTTTACAGTCAGTGCACAGACCGCTCGGCCAGGTGTCCTTCACGTTTTTCATCACTTCTATATCTTGGGTGAGATAAGAAGCGCACAGGATCTTGGTAAGGCGAGTGGGTAGGTAGGTAGGAGATTTGAAGTGAGTTGGTTGGAGTTGGTTTACAGATAGTTTCTCTCAATTTTTTGGTGTTCTGGTGAGCTCTTTGATTTCCCACCATTTGCAGAGACTCTGCTGAGAGGCCCCTGGATGGCACAATCCTGCGCAATTATCTGTAAAAAAAAAAGTGGGGATTGTCTACTCTGCTGGAGGGATCTCCTCAGAGGAGGAGAGGGCTAGAAGACAGAGCAGGCCAGTTGCCCACAGGCAGCATCCCAGAGTGGGACCCATGGATGGGGAGGCACAGCCAGAAGGGATGCAGGAAATGCAAGGCAGAAGGGCCTGGAGAAGGTGCCATTATCCAGCAGACTGAGTCTACAGGCAGTGTTCCTGCTGCCTGGACATGACTGAGGTTCAGTGCCGAAGAAGGCTTCGCCTCTCCAGGGAGATTATTGGTCCAGAAATGTCCTCCAACTGTGTATGTAGCCACCCTATGGCAGTGGCTCTTAAGGTGACAGTGGCCCTGAACCTTAACACCGCAGGTTCTTTCCAGGGGTCAGTGGGAGATCTATGTGGTGTCTCTCAATCGCTGCCCACAGCTGCATCAAGCTGGTCACTGACGCTCTGTTCTGAAGGGTCAGCACCTTCATTCACTTCCAGATCGATGAGGCCAGCCAGGCTGAGTGAGCCAGAGGCTCCACTGCAATTGCTGGATTTCCCCACATCCAGGGACCCATTGACTGCACGTATGTGCCAATAAAGGTGCCAGCAGCGGAGCCGGGTGCCTTCACCAATAGAAAGAGATTCAACTCCCTAAACGTGCAGATTGTGTGGGGCCAGGCATCCAGGAAGCTGCCATGATGCCTACATCCCCCATCACTCACATCAAAGCTCTACATTGCACCAGTTCACTTGGATGGTTGGATCCTGGGGGTAAAGGTGGCTCATGACCCCACTGAGATGCCCACGGGCAGAAGCCAAGAAGATCTATAATCGTAGTCATGCCTCCACAAGGACAGTGATTGAAAGGACATTAGACTGACTCGAGATGAAGTTCCGCTGCCTGGACCGCTCAGGGGGTCACTTCAATATTCTCCTGAGCATGTCTCCCTTAGTGTTGTTGTCTGCTGCACACTGTACAATCTGGCTCAGTCAAAGGGGGACCCATTGGAGGATGAAGACAGGGATCCTGCTCCACAGGCTGCAGAGGACGACTCAAGTGCTGGGTCTGAGGAGGAGCCAGAGGAGACTTGATTCAGAGGACGTTCAGCGAGGCATCCAAATCATGGAGTCAAGGTGATGGCATGGGGTACGGCACCTTACTGATCTCTCCTGATAAGGCAATCCTGTCACCCTTAAGTCAAGGTCCAACCTCTGAAATAAAGCTTTCAGCCCTCCCTCTGTGTCACATGCAACTCCCAGGCCTATTCACTATTGAAAGCATGAGGCACACAAATGTCATTGCACATGAGGAATTTTTATAATGAAGCCAAATGTACAAATTAACCAGTGTACACGCGCCAGCAAAACACAAACCACTCATGACAACCCTTTTGTGATAAAGTGACTTAAACTTCTGTTTGCGAATGCTACGTATTGGTGCCCCCACCCCCCTTGCCCCCCACATTGACAGCTGGATTGGAGGCAGCCTGCTGACTCTGAGGCCCTGTTGGCCTTGATGACCTTGGTGGCTGTTCTCTGGTTGCCAGAGCTTGTGCAGGCCTAGCCTGAGTGTCAGAGTCCAGTGCCAAGGCTGGGCACTCCTCAGTCATCACGGTGCCATCAGATATGACAGTCACTGGCAGAGGGGCGGAGGAGCTGCTGCCACCATTCACATTGCCCTGAAAGGATCCCACAGGTATGAGCTGCAGGGTGTCCACCAGCATGAGGCTGGTTTGAAAATCACTGCTCACCATCGATAGACGGGCAGCAAGCAGAGTTACTAGGTGCCTCATCCACCTCTCACACTGGCAGTGCCCAGCTGAGGTCACTGCCCGTGTGTGGGCTTGCAGGTCTGAACGCAACCCCAGAAACCCCTGATTGAGTTCCTAGAGCTGCCTCTCCATCAGAGTCACCACTCCCTCTGAGGCTGTGCGCTCAGAGTTCTGGATCAACGCAGTACTCACACTCCGCATGAACCCTCTATAACAGAGACCATGGCACACAGACTCTCAGGGATCTCCGCCAGATCCTTCTGCACATCCCACTGGACATCCAGCATCTGCCACCTGATGGAGGACTCCAGAGGCTCATCATCTGCCGCAGACTCAGCATTGTCATGGTCTCCAGCAATCCTCCGACTGCTGGTGCTCCGGGTACTCTCAGCCTCTGCCAGCTCCTCATGTGAGTGCGATGTGCCTTCACCATTGTGCATGACCATCTGATCCAATGCCCACTGACATGCCTGTATCTGAGCTGGTGCTTGGTGCAGAGGCAGAATGTGATGCAGGTTCATCTAGTATCTGCTCCTCCTCAAGGGTCAAGGGAGGGTTCTCGGGGTTTCTGTGGCCACATGAGGATGGGGCATCTGAGGGAGGAAGAGAGAATGTCAGTTGTGAAGTCACAGTGGATGCACTCTGGTTGCTCCTCATAATGGACATATGCCTTAGAAAGGCATTCTGAATGGATGACCAACGGGAACAATTGGTTTTCCCATCTCAGTCTAACAGCCACTGCCTTATATCTCTTGTACTCTCCCCCTGCCTCTCCGCTGTCATCTGGACTCTTAACCTCCTCCAAGACCCCCTCTCCGTGACCAGTAGACCTGGCTTCACGCTCGCATGCTGTCTCCCGAACTTCCTCCTCCATTGGAGTTAAAATAAGGAAGTTTGGCACTCTACCACCCATTCATCCTTGCTCTTGTGCATTATGACTCCTCTTCTCCTGTAAGGACAAAAGTGCTTTTATGAGCCCCCCCAGAATATACCAACCTTCCCGTCAGAGACATAGGTTCAGGTGCCACCACCTTGCCCCACCTCACCCTTACATACATACCAGCTATCTGGTCTAATTATTTAGTCTTTCAAGGCAGAGCGATATGTGCCATTTTAGGCTTTGCATTTCATACCCGTGAGCACCAACAAGTCCTGCCACCCACAAAAACATTTATCCACAGTTCCAAATGGAGTCAATACTCACCTTGGCAGAGCACAGAAGGTCATTGAACCTTTATCTGCACTGGATCCATGTCCAGTGAATAACATCGTGTCTGCTTACCTGGGCTGCCACCTCCGTCCAGGCCTTCTTGGTTAGGTGAGGTGGCCTCCACTTACCGTCCCATGGCAGCAAAATCTCACAGTGGGCACTCACTGCCTCCAGAGGAACCCACAGGCAGTCATCTGGAGACCGGGGGCAGACTGGCTACGGGCATTTCCATCCTGCCTGGCTTTGGACGGCCCAACTTAGAATTCCTGCCACAAAGTTGACAATTGGGACTTGAGCATTGGACCACCGCCTTAATGATGTGAGAGTTTCCAGTTGCTTTAGTCAGCTTGCAGATTTGGAAGTTAATGAGGGAAACTTAATGGGCAGACGGGGAGGTAAATATTTTAAATTCCCTCTATCTGGTTGGCTTCCAGATTTAACTCTCAAGCACCGATTGGATTACTAAATCTATTGAAGAGGCTGCAAGCCTCAATTTTAGCATGATGTTTATTTTTAACAAAAGGAGGCAGGGTTTCCCAGACCTCAAGAAGATAATAGGAGGCGGGAACTGCCAGATTTATAAGGCAAATGCCTTTACAGCGCTGCTTGTGGGCCAAGAGGAGTTGGAGTGTTTCCACCAGGCCCAGCAAGCTTATGAGCAGGCGATTGGAACCCCATGATTGGTTGAACTTGAATATCCAACCTGGCCCCTAAAATATCCGACTCATCTGACATTCATTCCCGAACTAATTTTCAGTGCCACAGAGAGTCAACCTTTCTGACTGTTGGGAGGGATATCTGTTTATAAAATTTCAGGGAGACCGTGGTGTTAAGTACGGCATGACTTATGGGAAACCATTACTTGTCTTTCTCATCTTAAAAATCAACTCCCTCCCACTTCCCATCTCCAGATCCAATGATTCTGAGGCTGTGGGAATAGTTGCGGCTATAATTTGATAGTGTGCTTTACATGGTAACTTGATAAGCAGAAGGATACTTCTTTAAAATTTTGAATCCTTTGGGTATTTACAACATTGTAGAGCATCTGGATAAGCTTGAGGTTTGTTGCAATAGTACAGCTAAGAAGAGAACAATTACCTTATAGCAGTCAATGAAATGTCCTAGCCAAGTGACGATGATGCTGGATGTAGAGGAGAGAAAAGATTTTACTACCCCAGAAAACCATACGAGCAGTTAGTGTGCTAAACAGAAGACTGAGAATGAACTTCTGAACAAGCAGAACAATACAGCCACCTTCTCTGGAGCATGGCAAGAAGAGTGAGAAACTAGCTCATGAATATCGTCAATGAGTTTGTCCATGTGTAAAGATCCGGTGCCACTTATGAATTGAGCTGAAGAGTCCTCTGGTGACTTCCTGCAGGAGAAGCCTTTCATAAAGCAGGCAATACAATGTGCCCGTGTCTAGCTGAGTTACAGTGGGCTGGTTGAATGTATGAAGAGCAGCTTTCTGTCAAACATTAGGTTTTGGCAAATCTCAGGATGCTTTGTATTGGCCCACACGCGCAGCCCTGTGATATTGTGGTGAAGGAGCCAGCTCTAGTTTGTGCAAATCATTTGTTCCCATCGACCTTGAACAGTGAATGAGTCTTTGCAATGATGACACTTGTATAATGTGGTCTGATGAGCAAGTGACAGCATTCAACATGATTCATCTCATACACATGGAAATATGCAATGTTAAGCCAGATCTGCTCTGAATTAATTGGCCAGCACATCTTATCTTATTTAGTACAAATTCAGCAACCTTGACTTAAAGGGTAGAAAGATGTGAAGTCCTTTGTGGTCACTTTTGGGCTGACGTTTTCAAGGCCAGTTAACTCAGTCACTGATGTCTTTCACAAAGTACGAAAGCCAGCCCACTCTGAGTGTAGAATGCCTGCAGCAGCAGTTCCACATCAATGGAGGAAACTGTAAGATGTTATAGAACGTGGTGCCAAGAGATGGAATGTGCTTGTGTATTTTCTATGATAGGCACACAGCAAACAATTCATTTTAGACGGAGTGCCTCATATGGCATACTTTTGTTGATGGAAGAGGCCAATCCTCGAGAGGCAGGTTCTGCCACAAGTGTCACATATGAAGTTACCAGGTGTCCTTGTGGGTTGTTGTTTTTGGCATTGGCACTTGTTGCCAAGCTGCTGTAGCCACTGGTCATCATGCTGATAATGTCGCCATTTTCCTCTGTTGTCAGCTAGCAACTCCCAGATGCAATAATCGATGTTTGGGACCTACATGTCATTCTTGCAAGCACCCTTGAAGTTGAGTTTTGGGCTCTCTATTGATCAAGTGGCTCTGGCTTCCTCACCATATAGAAATCCCTGCGGTATATAGCTGTCTTCCATGCCTGTGGACATGCCTGAGACTGTAAAGTTGCTCTGTTTGATGAGTGCTGAGTAAGTGGTATTTTAAAAAAGTCAAAGGCAGGTAATCTGAATTGACTCCAGGTTCTCAGAGACAGATGGATTAGCTGCTGGAAACACCACTTGGAGCAGCTATAATTCCCCAAAGAGTCAGCTGATAATTGGGAAGAGTGAAGCACAAGATCACACTGATAGGATGAGCATAGGCTGGCTGATATCTATTGACACAAAGACTTGAGCAGGGGGTGAACTTGGCTTATGACAGCTGAGTGAAACAGGCTTGTAGTGAATCAGCAGCCTGTTAGGCACTGCATTAGTTTATCCCACTGAGCTTGAAAACCTTACCATGATTTTTAATTTCATTCTGAGTACAAGCAACAGAGCGACAAGGAAATGAGACTCCAACAGTCTGAGCTTTGTTTGAAAGGAGGTCGCATGCTGTGAATAATTGACTGTCGATTTGCTACAACCCCATTTCGTGTTGATCTGTTGACTAATTTAACCCCCCCAGGACTCTAAGGGCACAAGAAGGTCAGTTTGATGCAGCTCGTAATTTCAGGAAAAACTCTGGGAAATTCTTCCTCAATCCCCTAAAGTGACCAAGCTTGAGGTAACCATGGTTATGTCACTAGTCACGCCTTACTAATCATTCACTCTACCAAGAACAAGACTAGAAATGCTCTTTTTATTACCTGTGGGGCCAGTCCCAGGAGACACCAACTCTCTACTCCACTCTATCTCTCTTACCCATCTGTCTCTAGTCAATCTATTCATGGGCCAGAACTTTATGGCCCCATCCTGCTCAGGAGGGGGTTGTAAAATGCGCCGAGCCATTATACATTCCATTCACTTCAGCAGGATCGTGAAACGCTGCTGGCATAAAATTTTGTCCATGGAATCACAGCATCAAAGAATCATAGAAGGTTTAAAGCACAGAAAGAGGCCACTTGGCCCATCATGTCTGCACTAGTTGAAAACAAGCCAACCAGCTTAATCCCACTTTCCAGCATTTGGTCCGTAGCCCTGCAGGTTACGGCACTTGAGGTCCACATCCACACATCTTTTCAATGAGTTTCTGCCTCTATTACCCTTTCAGTCCTAGACCCCAACAACCCTCTGGGTGAAAAAGATTTTCCTCATACCCCTCTAATCTTTCTACCAATCACTTTAAACCTTTGCCCCTATACACTGAACTCTCTGCTAAACTAAATAGGTTCTTCCTGTCCACTCTATCCAGGCCTCACACAATTTTGTACATCTCAATCAAATCTTTCCTCAACAAAAACAAAAATACCTGGAAAAACTCAGCAGGTCTGACAGCATCTGCGGATAGAAGCACAGTTAATGTTTCAAGTCCAAATGACCCTTTAACAGAACTGTAAAAATTGAAGAGAGGTGAAATATAAGCTGGTTTAAGGAGGGGAGGGGTGGGGTGGGACAAGAAAAGCTGGATAGAGGGCCAGTGATAGGTGGAGATAACCAAAAGCTGTCACAGACAAAAGGACAAAGAGGTGTTGAAGGTGGTGATATTATCTAAAGGGTAGAAAGCAGGAAGAGCAAGGTAGAGATAGCCCTATTGGGGGTGGGGTGGAGGGAAGGGATCGAAATAAGTTAAAAGGTAGAGATAAAACAATGGATGGAAATACACTTAAAAATAATGGAAATAGGTGGGAAAAGAAAAGTCTATATAAATTATTGGAAAAAACAAAAAGGAGGGGGAAAATCGGAAAGGGGGTGGGGATGCAGGAGAGAGTTCATGATTTAAAATTGTTGAACACACTGTAAAGTGCCTAGTCGGAAGATGAGGTGCTGTTCCTCCAGTTTGCGTTGAGCTTCACTGGAACAATGCAGCAAGCCAAGGACAGATATGTGGGCATGAGAGCAGGGTGGAGTGTTAAAATGGCAAGCGACAGGGAGGTCTGGGTAATGCTTGCGGACAGACCGAATGTGTTCCACAAAGCAGTCACTCAGTCTGCGTTTGGTCTCTCCAATGTAGAGGAAACCGCACTGGGAGCAACGAATGCAGTAGACTAAGTTGAGGGAAGTACAAGTGAAATGCTGCTTCACTTGAAAGATATGCTTGGGCCCTTGGACGGTGAGGAGAGGGGAAGTAAAGGGGCAGGTGTAGCATCTTCTGCGGTTGCATGGGAAGGTGCTGTGGGAGGGGGTTGAGGTGTAGGGGGTGATGGAGGAGTGGACCAGGGTATCCCGGAGGGAATGATCCCTGCGGAATGCTGCCGGCGGGGGGTGAAGGGAAGATGTGTTTGGTGGTGGCATCATGCTGGAGTTGGCGGAAATGGCAAAGGATGATCCTTTGAATGCGGAGGCTGGTGGGGTGATAAGTGAGGATGAGGGGGTCCCTATCATTTTTCTGGGAGGGAGAAGAAGGCATGAGGGCGGATGCGCGGGAGATGGGCCGGACACTGTTGAGGGCCCTGTCAACCACCGTGGGTGGAAAACCTTGGTTAAGAAAGAAGGAGGACATGTCAGAGGAACTGTTTTTGAAAGTGGCATCATCAGAACAGATGCGACGGAGGTGAAGGCATTGAGAGAATGGGATGGAGTCCTTACAGGAAGCTGGATGTGAGGAGCTGTAGTCGAGTTAGCTGTGGGAGTCAGTAGGCTTGTAATGGATATTAGTGGACATTCTATCACCAGAGATTGAGACAGAGAGGTCAAGGAAGGGAAGGGAAGTGTCAGAGATGGACCATGTGAAAATGATGGAGGGGTGGAAATTGGAAGCAAAATTAATAAATTTTTCCAGGTCCAGACGAGAGCATGAAGCAGCACCGAAGTAATCTTCGATTACTTCCATTATTTTTAAGTGCATCCATTGTTTTTTCTCTACCTTTCAACCTATTTCGATCCCTTCCCCCCCCCCCCCACCCCACCCCCACTAGGGCTATCTGTACCTTGCTTGTCCTGCTTTCTACCCTTAATTAGCACATTCCTTTAGATAATATCACCACCTTCAACATCTCTGTCTTTTTGTCTGTGACACCTTTTGGTTATCTCCACCAATCACTGGCCCTCTATCCAGCTTTTCTTGTCCCACCAACCGCACCCCCCCCTTAAACCAGCTTATATTTCACCTCTCTTCTATTTTTACTTAGTTCTGTTGAAGGGTCATTCGGACTCGAAACGTTAACTGTGTTCCTCTCAGCAGATGCTGTCAGACCTGCTGAGTTTTTCCAGGTATTTATGTTTTTGTTTTGGATTTCCAGCATCTGCAGTTTTTTGCTTAAATCTTTCCTCAGCTTCCTCTGTTCCCAGGAGAACAACCCCAGCCTATCCGATCTTTCCTCATAGCTGCAGTTTTCCAGTCCTGGTAACATCGCAAATCTTTGTACCCTATCTAATGCAATGATATCCTTTCTGGAATGAGGTGATTGTACTCAAGTGGTGGCCTAACTAATGTCTTTCATAGTTCCAACATAACGTCCTTGCTCTTATATGTTTCGGCTAATAAATGAAAGGATTCCATGTACCTTTTTAACCACCTTATCAACCTTTCTTGCTACCTTCAGGGATCTGTGGACATTCACTCCAAAGTCCCTCTACACCTCTCATGCCTTCCCATTTATTGTACAAACTTTGCCATGTTTTATCAGCTTCTTAACATATGAACATTCTTCATTGTACAGACTCCTTGGTAACCTATTTCATGGATTGGCCTTTGTGTGAAGGCCTTGTTGATTGAAGTTGGCTTTCACCAGTAGTGCAAAACTGCACCCAATTACTGTTTTTGATTGACATCAATGGAAAAGAAAATTGGATGTGATGTCAAATAGGTGGCTGATTCCCTATCACACCACTGGCAAAGTGTCAGCCTTAACTCAGTGTGTAACTCTCTTGTACCTGAGTCACAAGGTTCCAGGTTCATGTCCTGCTCCAGGGCACAAGTACAAAAATCAAAGCTGACACTCCAGCACCGAGGGGCACTGCACTGTCTGAGGTGCTGTTGTTTGGATGAGATGTTAAAATGAGCCCCCATCTGTCTCCATGTAAAAAACCCATGGCACTATTTCAAAGAAGAGCAGGGGAGTTATCCCCAGCATTCTAACCAATATTTATCCCTAAATCAATATGACAAAAAATGATTACCTGATCATTATCACTTGCTGTATGTGGGAGTTTGCTGTTCGCATATTTGCTGCATTGCAACAGAGACTAAGCTTCAAAAGTACTCGATTGACTATAAATCATTGATATGTCCAATGGCTGTGAAAGGAACTACATAAATGTAAGTCTTTCTTTCATTACTACATCTTAGCTAGATTTTTACCTTTTCTTGGCTAAGCTTGAATGAAGAAAGATCAGTGGCTTTCTGATACCATAACATCAGAAGCGTCTCAAAT
Organism: Carcharodon carcharias; assembly: GCF_017639515.1. Classification (NCBI taxonomy): domain Eukaryota; kingdom Metazoa; phylum Chordata; class Chondrichthyes; order Lamniformes; family Lamnidae; genus Carcharodon; species Carcharodon carcharias. The sequence continues at coordinate 69,500,159 of NC_054480.1, read as the reverse complement.
TGCTGAACTAATTTTTGGAATGCAGTGCTTGTTATTTAGGAAACTGCAGTGGCATCTTGCATACAGTAAGATCCCACAAACAGCAATGCCC